>NC_049904.1:8847198-8857198 GCF_001411555.2 Juglans regia
TTGGTACCCTTTTCATTCAATCATGGTCGTTACGTATTTTCATACAATAAATGTTCCTTTCCTTTCAGTCCTTTCCTTTCTAGTCCTTTCCTTTAACAGTTCGTTCAAGGAAAAGTGTCATTTAAAAGTATGGGCTTAAACATCATCTTTCATGGCATCCATAAAGCATCAGTTCATATGGACATCATAAAAGCACCAGTTCATAGGGACGTTTTAAAACAGTTTCTTCGTGTCATTTAAAGCGTCGCTTAAAGCACGAGGCATCAGCCTCACATCTCAATTCATCTTGTAGAAAATACATACAATAGATACCGCGTATAGTCATCTATTCACATGCATACAATTAATACTTTGGTTGAATAAAAAGGGGCTGCCAAGGAGGGTCATACATATGTATACCTTTGAACACTTAGGATGCTTATCGTAAAACATCATTTCCTTTCGTTTTGTAAGGCATCGTAAAGGAAAAGCATTTCATTTTTGTTTCATAACTTGTAGAAAACTCTAGAACAGTATGAACATAATACTTACCTGGACTCCATGCTACTTTCATATCAAGTAGTCCATTCATGTGCGTGTCAAATGGCAACCTACACGCATACACATAATCTTAACACCATTCTCTATCTAGTGCATAAGTAACTTAAACTAGAATAGAACTATACTTCACTTGAAAACACTCTCATTCTATCTCGTGCAATTACGTGCCCTTTATTATGCTAAAACCTTCGGAATCCACTTACGGTCACTACCTCTTCCAAACTCAACATTCTACTACGAGTCCTTATCCACTAGAGTGAACCCATGATTCACCTTAGGATTAAGACACTAAGACTTCATCTTACTCTTCCTATTGACCACATTACGACGCATGATTCCAATCGACGAAGTCATGCATCCTAACATTCGACAATACACTCGTCACTACCTTCATGCATCTTAGCTTATACTAAATCCTCATTCCCATCCATACACACCACACGGCTCTAAGCCAACTATAAGGCTTAAGCGCCATGTAACCATGCTTAGGACAGATTACCCATTACATATGGTGAATCAATCCGACACATTTGTCTAACCAGATTACACACATACCTTACCCCTTTATCACCTAGGACCAACATATAATCCGTTGATCACATGGTCGTAGGGACAAGCACCATACTCCGATACCAATCTTCTCTTAACCCGGCTTGCATGACTAGTTCATCCCAACACTTAACATGACAAGACTCCATTCATAATTGCACCTTAAGTCACGTCGTAGCTCGAGACTACTCCCAAGCCACACCGTGACCTTGTCACATCACCTGACATCCCGCTACATCACTCTTACGCTAACTCCTCACCCATCACAAGCACGACTTCTGGTTTAACCATGTCACTTCGTGACATTCCCCAATCATGCTTCCGCAGCACTACTCTGATACTATCCTGCCACTTCACAGATACTCCCAGCAATAAGTCAACTACACGGTGACACCTGTCACCTCATACCACAGGCCACATTATAGCCACTTCAGGACAATGTTTTATAGTTCCCGACACTACTCACCACGCTTTACGCTCAACAATTGTGCAACCATCCTTATCTCCGTGACACGCCACACTGTGTATCGCTACACCCCATGGAGTACACTCCAAGGGTACTCCCTTCACACATGCTACGCCACACAGAGTACACTCCACGTGTACTCTTTGTAGCACAGTCCACGACACTACACAACACAAATCCCAGCTACGCCCAACACTTCACATACACAACACATCACATCACCACACTATATAGTGAACTTCACAATACTAATAGCACAGTCCACAACCTAACCAACCAACTAACATCTAACATAAATAATGAGGGATAATGGGTTATACCATCGTCGAGGTTAACCCGTGCATTGTTCGCTGACCGTCATAGTTTATGACATTGGAAGAGTCGCTTGTGGTGGCTAAACCACGTACGGTGGCTATTCGCCTTGCATGGTGACTGTTTGGGCGTTTGGATACCTAGGTGTGGTCTTAGAAGGGCTCATGGTGGCCTCGTGGTGGTGGTGAGGGGTGGAACACGGCAGAGCCGTGGGATTCCAAAGGGAACCTATGTGTCTCAAAGCATGGAAATGGAGGGGGAGCTTGGCTGGTCGTGGCTGGCCATGGAGGAGCTTAGGGGGTTGCTAGTGGAGCTGTGGTGGCGAGGTGGGGGCGGTATGGTGGCCTACAATGGCGGATCTGGACCAAATGGGTGGAGAGGAGTCGTGTGAGAGAGAGAGGGCTCGAGAGAGGTGGAGGGCTTGGCTTGCACAGAGGAGCTCGGGGAAGAGTCTTGGTAGCTAGGGGTGCTACTCGGTGGGGTTAGAATTGACGTACGGCGACGATAAGGCCGTTGGTGGTGGTAAAACCATGTGAAACCCATTTATGGGTAGTGTGCGTGTGTGCGACAGAAAGGGAGAGGGAGGTTCGTAGCGGCTGGGTTCGGTAGTGTGTGGCTAAGGAAGACTCATGGTGGTGCTCAATGGCCTGGGTGAAGCCATGCGTGAGGAGCTACAAGATGAAGGTTAGGTTCGGTGGTGGGAGCTCACCTGCGTGAGAGAGAGTCACCGGTGGTGGCGGTGAGGCTGGGGGTAGCGTACGGCGACGCCAGGCTGAGCTGAAGGAGATTCGGCTGAGGGAGAGGGGGGAATGCAGCGTAAGCTGAAGGGAGAGGGAGGAGAGAGACAAAAAAAGGGAAAGTAAGGGAGAAAGAGAGGGGGCTTGGGTATTTAATCTAGGCCCTTCATCTTGGGATCTTCAAAACAATCTAACGGTGGGGAATTAAAACACTAATTTAAAATATATAAACATTAACTTAACTAAAAGCACTTAGAGGAATTAAGATAGAATATTATTTAAACTAAATTTTAGTTTATAAAATAATATTCCTTCATCATTGATAAAATGATGAAGTCTTATTTAATATCTTTAAGAGAATGAAACCATCTAATTAAGTAGAGTTTTCAACATAATTTAAATCCCATAATATTTTAAACAACTGAAATCATTTTAATAAAATGATTTCCTACAATTTTAATATTTTTGGAGCACTTCAAAAATATTATAATTGTAACACCCCGTATTTTACACTGTGGTGTTGCTCAGACGTCACCACTTGCAGCTTCGTGATCCTTCAGAAATTGCTATATTGCACTGTAAGTATTTTCCAAAGAATTCTTGTGAATTTAATGTATTTTCTGCACTAACGCATTTCACTGTATTTGTTTGACATGCCGGACTGAGTCTGAGGAGCTCGGGGGTCGGATGGACTTATGATTGGAGTTGTTTGGGTTGGTTTGATTGGATTGGTTATTGGTTATTGAGGAATGTGGATTTGTGTTGGTACATGTGCATATCATTATTTCATGCATGATCATGTTTGTAAAGAAAACTGGGTTTTCGTGTATTGCATTCATGCTCATGTGTGCTTTGGAAAGTTATGATTTTATGTGAGAATATTTTTGGGTGCATGTGTATCACGACCCCAAGCCGAGATGAGGCATTATCTCGGTGGAGCTCATTTGGTTACTCGGGAGCGGAATAAACTGAGTAACGTCCCCTGGATTATCGCTGGGCGACAATGGGATCGGAAGAGAGATTCGTGCCAACTCCGTGGTCCTTCTGCTGGCGGGGACTAGAGGAGGCTTGGCTACGTACGCGTTGGGCACGGAACTGGGCATCGCTCGTTGCATAGTGGGTGCTTGGCTACGTACGCGCTGGGCGCGGAATCGAGCATCGCTACGAAGCCAGGACGTGTGGATGGTCCCTAGGGGAGGCCATGGTGCATAGGTTAATAACGGATTAATTGGCTATTTTTTGGGAAAATAGTGTGCGTTGGATTTTTGTGTAAATCATTTTCTGGGAAAATGTTTTACGGTTATTTGGGCCAATGAGATTTTGGCGTGTGTTGGAAAATTGTCATTTTCGGGAAAAATGATGTTTCGAGGAAAAATGCATATTTGATCATATGCATGCATGTTGGTTGCATTAAATGCATTTTTATTCCTAAGAATTATTTGGGTTATACTTACCTCCGGTACCATTCTGTGGTAACGCAGATTTTGATGCAGATGAGGAGGAGGAGGGCGAGCCTGAGGAGACGGCTCCGCCCGAGGAGTGATCTGGGATCACTGGTTATTGTTATTTTATTTTACCCTTTTGTATTTTTGGCACATGTGTTAAACTTTATTTTGGATGACTGTATAACTTTTTAAACATTACTGATGTTTACTTGTATTTAAATTCTGGTACTTAGTTGACTAATCCGCTGCGTTGTTATTGTACACTGTTGCATGTACACACACTTGGCACTTTCATTGGGATGTGTGACCATGTTGTCATCATCTCGGCGTCTCGATTCCCGTGTTTTCCTTACATGGGGGTCGGGGGCGCCACAGGTGGTATCAGAGCAGTTCGGCTCTGGGTAAAACCACATGTCCCATAGGTGCAGTACCAGAAAGTTTTAAAAGTTGTGATTTGAAATTATTTAATCTAAAGTTTGTGGTTTTTATTGGTTTTATTTAGTTTATTGTATACTAATTGTTTGTTTATGTATTTTATTGCTTTTATTTTATGGTATGTTATTTTATTTGTTTTAATTATTTTATTGTGAGTTACTTCATTGGTTTTATTCATTTTGTTGTATGTTATTTATTTATGGAATTTCATTTTATTTTGTTTTATTTTGTTTTGTTTTGTTCGGAATTGAAAGGCGGGTTAAGGGTTGTGCTAATACAGGAAGATGGTACGACTGAGAAGGCCATTGTTATGCTTGAACATTTGGTGTAGTAGGCCTGAACTTTTGATGATTGGTTTTTTTTAATATCGAGGCTTGAACATCAGGATCTGGGTGAACTCTTTGGAGTAGGAACTCAAGTTGCTGCTAAGGAAGGGGAATAGTTTTAAATTGCCTAGGATAATTGAGGTTTTAGGTTCCGTAGAATTTAGGTAATGAGTCTTTGGGGTAAGAGGTTGTAAGTTCAAGGAACTTCAAGGTTAGATTTATGAGGAGCTCATTTATAAGGAGCTCTCAAAAACTGACTTACTTTAGAAATTACATAATATCTTTAAAAATACGCCAACGAAATTCAGTACGCATAACGAGACTCATTGTGATGGCTCGAGTTTCATCTAGGCTTGGCCCTTAGAATTGTTCTAGGTTGCCATAGTATTTTAGGAGCCTTAGAAGCCTTTGATGTAGTAACTTAAGCCCAAGAGAAGAGTGGCTCTAGTTTACTTAAGGATTTCGGCCTTACATGGGAATTTAGGTCCAAAGGTTTAGGCCCATGATCCAATTGTAAATTTCCTTAAGTGTTTTGTGACCCAAGAATGTTTTGCTTTGAAGTTATTCTTGAAAGTGGGCTAAGGGGGAAAAGAGGTGTAGGAAAGCACCCAGATGGGCTTACACGCCCAACCCATTGCTTTTTGTCCAGAAATCGAGTTCCAAGGTAGGTTTCTTAGAAAGGGGAGCCTAGGGAAGTGAAATTGTATCTTTCTAGAAGCTTTGCATAGGAAACTAGAGGGAGGCCTTTGGGATTTCAAATTTTGTTAGGTTTTGCCATGTGTCAAGCATGCACCAAGGTTCTAGAAGATTTTTGGATGAGACTTTTTGTCAAGGACAAGTTTGCCCCTAGGATTTTCGGCTAGCATACCCCCAAGTATTCCATTTGCATGCCACCTATCACTTAGTGCATTTTGAATCAATGAAATGTGAAGGGTCACCGAGGGAATGAGCTTTGGGAAGATGAAGCAACACCTTGGGAATGGAAAGTGATAGGGGTAGCTAGGGCTATGGCACACGCCCATGCCACTTGTCCTCCATGCCAAGAGTCTTTTGTTGGGAATAGGAAAGGTCATGCATGGTTTTACCAAGTTACCCCTTGAGAAGATGTTGACTTGTTAAAGGAAAGGAAGGGCATAAGAGAGAAATGTGATTTTCGGCTAAGGAGGGAAGCCCACACGCCACCTCCAAGATTTTCCCCTTCCCGATCCAATCTCAGTGGGGAACTCCAAGAGGTTTTCGATTTTTGAGATAGGAAGAAGGAGGGAAGTGAAGGGTCACTATATAAAGAAAAGGGTACACGCCTAGGAGGCTTTTCCCTTGCCATTTTTTGGATTCTTGCATGAGTTTCCACCCTCTCCACACAATTCTCTCAAGTTCCTTTGAAAGCTCTCTCTCATTTTTCTTGTGTTTTCTCACCAACCAAACAAGAAGTATCCTTGCAAGACAAGGATTTGGGCACTATCCAAGGATTTGCAAGATAAGATTCGGTTTTCCAAAGTCTTGCTCACACACACAAATCTTTTCTCAATCAGAAAATGAGATTCAAATCTCATTAGATTTTGAGAAATGATAGAACACACACTTTGTATTATTTTCTTGGAAAATAACCTAGGGTTTCTAAGAGAAAACCCTTGAGACCCAATAGTGAAGGGGGAATTTATCCTCCATGTTTCGACCATCACATATATTCTAGGCTGCCTTAGGTTTTGTTCTACCTTATGTGTGAAATGAACAGGGTTTTAACCTAATAACCCTAGAAGCCGATTGGTTTAAGACCAAGTGATGCCCTAGAAGCACACACACGCACTCAAGAACATGATTTAGGGTTTTAGATACTCTTTCTAATATGGTATGTTCGGATTTACAGCTTGCTAGTGTTTCTTTACAATAAGTATACACTTAACCTACTCTTGGTTAACACTTGTATATGATTGTGTAAATCTTTTCATTTCCATGTTTGTTTTGGCTATTATTTCTTGATTACTTGCTTGATTATGTTAATATGATCTTACATCAATCTATGGTAGGAATTATATGCTTTGAAATTGTGATGAATATGCCATGAAATACTTGTATATGTTTTGGTTTTCACATGTTAGGAATGATGGAATATGTTTTACTAAACTATGATTTCTATGTTATTTGCTTGAAGTTTGGAACATGTTTATGTGATGAATCTTCATGTTTTTGTGCCTATGAGTTTTGGCCTAAGCAAGTTTTTAGGGTTTTCTATGCACATGTTTTGATATCTATCATGGTTTATGTGATCATCCTATGAAATGAATATGTTATGCTTGGTTGTTATAAGCACGGCATCTCATATGTCATATATCATGCATAAGTAAGCATGTTTAAGTCTCATGTCACATGCATTTGGGGAAGAAATGATTTCAAAGAAGTGTTTTCAAAGAAGTGTTTCAAAAGTGTTTTCGAAGAAAATGTTTTCAAAGAAAAAGTTTTATCACGACCCCAAATGCTAGGGCGGTGGAATGTCCAAGTGGAACTCCTCTGTCTACTCTGGAGTGCTTAAGAATGGAGTGGTAACCCCTAGGTCAACGAAGAATAGTCGACAAGTCTCGAACGGATTCTTTTTAAAGAATGTCGGAGTGAGATCACGAGGCCATCGATCAAGAGATCACAGGTATAGATGAATTCATCACCGAGTTCAAGCGGCGTAACAACCGAGACAAGGACAAGGCTTTAGAGAAGCGCATGAAGCCCGAGTCTTCTTGAAGAGTATGGGAGTATAAGTGTTTTGTGGAAAGAAGGAAAAAATAAGAAGGCAAAAGCATTGTGGCCAACTTTTGTGGACTCATGTTTCTTTTGGGGGAATCCCTTGTTTTGGAAAATTTAAAATTATGTTTCATGCTTATTGGGATATTTTGCCTTTAAGGCTTATGTTTATGTTCTGGGACAATGATTTGGGTTATGATATTAGTTTATGGTGCCATGTGCTTTGCAATTAGTTATCGTGTTGCTTAGTTATCCTACTTTTATTGATTTTCCGGCATTGTTATTGCATATTGTTAGTGTACTTAGGTGCATAGCATATTATCTGTCATGTAGGAGGGGTGTGTAGCCTTGTGTTACTTGCCCGGTGTCTCAGTCACCATCCAATCCCAAGCGGGCGCTAGGGGTGCCACACTCACAGACGAATTTGCTTATATCAAAAAGAAGGGGCAGGGTGGGATTTACAAGAGATGAAGTCACACACGAATCTAAACGAAGTGCAAAAGCTGGCGGGAAAGATAGCAGCTCTGATGAGAATGCAAAATCATATTTTTCTCCCTTAATGTTTAGTCTTTTACACTTATTTGGTGCCTAAATGTACTCGTTATTCTTATATTTTTATTTAGGAAGCAAACGAAGTCATTTAATGCAAAACAAGTTAATTGGGCGATTCTGGATAGTTTTGACACTCCTTTGTAATTTGGACATAACTCTCTTATCCGAGGTCCGATTGAGATGATTCAAGATTCTATGGAACACCCAGACAAAGATGTACAATGTATGTTTAGAGTTTTGAAATATATTGGCTGCATAAAGGTCGAAATTGGGCTTGAAGTTAATGCATCTTCACTGCTGACGTTTCAGAACGTTCGCCCTTATCATGCAATTCAAATATGCGATTTAATTGCAGATGTTTTGGAGGTCTTGTGCACGAAAGTTACAGCTAGAAAACACCACTTTCATAGTTATATTAGGACTCTATTTTATTTTTAATATTTCCCTTAACTAAGTCAGATTTGGATACGATTATTTGAGGATAATGTTTAGAATATTTTAGAAAATTTGGTAGGATTGTAATAAGGGGCATGGACGTGTAAAAGAGAAAAAATAAAATCATCATACTAGGGCGTCTCTCTCCCCTCTTCTCTAACCACTCCTTCCAGTTTTCATGATAATTTTGTGTGGCTAAACTTTCATAATTGGTAGAAGGAAACAGAAACCTCGAAATCAATAAAACTGTGAGATCTGATTTGTTTTTAGTGTTCAATTTATACTTTGAGTATCGAACGCTTTTCTATAACTATTTTCATGATTGTCTCGTTTAATTGCTAGGAGGCCTACTAGTTTATTATTCATTGCAATCTATTACTAGATTAGACATCAAATCCGTAATTGTTTGATCCCCCTAATTTGTAAAGCAACTTAGATTTGATGATTTGCTGCGTCAGAAATGATTATATCTTAGGAAGAACGCTCGACCAAATTAAATGCAACTGCTTGTGCTTGTGTTGTTTAGCTTCATCGATCTCTCTAATTCTTAAGGTTGCTACTAGATTAAACCTTTAGTGCTTGTCTTGGGTTATTTAGTGGTTAAGGTTAATTAGATCGCTTATTTTCTAATTAACTATGACTAAGGAGAGATAGGAAAATAATTCCAACAGTGAATATTCAAAGTATGAATTAATATTTGCATCGATAATCAGTTGTAAAATTCCGATGTGGATGTTGACTTAGACCAAGGTTTGTTCTTTTGATTGATTTTGATACTTTAATTTGAATTGTTTCCTAATTGTTCTTCTTAAAATTGTTTTCGTTATACTCAAAACACCCCATCCTTGTTCACATAGCATAAAACTAGGCTAAATACTCTCCATGGGAACGATCCTTACTTGCACTACTACCAGTATTTTTAGGAGTATAGGTTTTATTTTTGGTTGCCTGCGACAGCACACCAAATTTTGGCATCGCTGCCGGGGTGGTTTTCTAGTTGAATTTTGTACTTCTTGTGATCCTTATTTTGTTCTTGAAATTTTTGAAAAAAAAATTGTTAGTTTTTGATAGTTATTTTTATTTATTTTTATTACTCTAGACTTTTTCCTGATATGTTTTTCATGGTTTATTAGAATTTCCTTGATTGTTTATGATTGTAACTCGATCTTCTAATCAAGGTGATTTTTAGTGCGATCCAGAAATAGAGGGAATTTTGTGCAAGTTAAGGAAGGAAGCTCGGAGAAATTCTGAAAAGAACGATCTGACTCTTGATTCCCTATTTGCTAGCAATTCTGATTTAGAAGAGGAGGAAGTCATGGCTAGATATCGAACTTTGAAAGAGCTTGCCGCCCCTGATTTGAATCAACAACCTTTATCCATAATGTTCCCTACTTCAGATGCTACTTCTACTTTTGAATTAAAATCTAGACTAATACATCTCTTTCCCACTTTTCATGGCCTTGCAGGTGA
>NC_049904.1:8862198-9133912 GCF_001411555.2 Juglans regia
CTCTAACTCCTTCCAGTTTTCATGATGGTTTTGTGTGGCTAAACTTTTAAAATTAGTCGAAGGAAATAGAAACCTCGGAATCAATAAAACTGTGAGATCTTATTTGTTTTTAGTGTTCAATTTATGTTTTGAGTATCGAATGTTTTTCTATGCCTATTTTCATGATTATCTCGTTTAATTACTAGGAGGCCTACTAGTTTATTATTCGTTGCAATCAATTACTAAATTAGACATCAAATCTGTAATTGTTTGATCCCTCTAATTTGTGAAGCAACAAAGATTTGATGATTTGCTGTTTCGGAAATTATTAGATCTTAGGAAGAACGCTCGACGAAATTAAATGCAACCGCTTGTGCTTGTGTTGTTTAGTTTCATCGATCTCTCGAATTCTTAAGGTTGCTACTAGATTAAACATTTAGTACTTGTCTTGGGTTGTTTACTGGTTAAGGTTAATTAGATCGCTTGTTTTCTAATTAACTACAACTAAGGAGAGATAGGAAAATAATTCAAACGGTGAATATTCAAAGTATTAATTAATATATATTTGCATCGATGATCATTTGTAAAATTCCGATAGTGGATGTTGTCTTAGACCAAGGTTTGTCCTTTTGATTGATTTCGATACTTTAATGGAATTGTTTATTAGTTGTTCTTCTTAAAATTGTTTTCGTTATACTCAAACCTCCTTCCAATCTAACTTGACACATAGCATAAAACTAGGCTAAATATTCTCCATGGGAACGATTCTTACTTGCACTACTACAGGTATTTTTAGGAGTATAGGTTTGATTTTTGGTTGCCTGCGACAGCACACCAAGCTCTCAATAGGATTGTATCCCTATCGACAGATAAATGTCTTCCTTTCTTTCAGGTGCTTAAGAAAGCATAAGATTGGGACACCAGGTGCGAGGATGCATTTACCCAGCAAAAGGAATATTTGGCTAACCCGTCATTGCTCAGCCACACCAAGCAAGGAGAACCATTGTCGTTGTACTTGGCAGTGACCCCAAACGCTGTATGAGATGCATTGGTATGGGAAGAAGGAAAGGAATAGAAGCCGGTGTATTATGTAGGCAGGGCCCTGAGAGGGGCTGAGGCTAGTTATCCAAAGGTTGAGTTAGTCACCTTCGTCATGGTGGTAGCAACAAGGCGATTATGGCCTTCTTTCCAAGCCCATCCGATAAAGGTGATTACTTCATCACCTCTGCAAAAGGTGTTGCAGAAACTGGATACCTCGGGATGGCTGGTCCAGTGGTCAATCAACCTAGGTGAGTATGACATCAGTTATATGCCAAAAAGCGTTGTGAAACGGCAGATCCTGGCTAACTTTGTTGCAGAATTTTTCAATTTCCAAGAAGAAATCCCTAAGTCACCCAAGAAGAACCCCTGGCAAGTGTATGTGGATGGGTCATTCTGCCAAGCAAGGGGAGGAGTTGGTGTGTACATGGTTGCAAACAAAGGGTAAGAGTCGTACCACGCCGTACGACTAGATTTCAAAGTAACAAACAATGAAGCCGAATACGAAACAGTGCTTGTCGGTTTAGCAACAATAAAGGTGTTAGGAGGTGAGGAGATTCAAATGAAAGCCGATTCACAGGTAGTAGTTGGGCAGATCACGGGAGAATATTTGGCGAGGGGGATCAAACTAATAAAATATCTCCATTAGGTTCAGGAGCAATGCAAATGCCTCAAGTACTTTCGAATTGAGAAAATTCCTCGAGGAGATAATTTCAAGCCTGATCGGTTGGCACGAGCAGCCTCAGCAAAGCAAGAAGAGCCATTGCAGTGGAAAGTTGATCTACAAACAGTAGGCAATCCAATGGTAGGAGAGCAAAGTCTGCAAATTAGAGAGTGTGCCAAGATGGACTGATGAAATAAGAAAGTATTTGGAGACAGGTGATCTTCCCCCATCCAGGGAAGAGGCAAGGAAGTTAAAAAGCAGGGCGACTCGGTTTACTATGGTAGACAAGGTGTCATGAACGGGAGCAGGTAACCTTATGTTGCATGTCTCGACGCTTCAAATGTCCGTCCAATCCCAAGCGAAATTTGGGGGCGTCACACAAGGTGCTTTACAGGCGGGGTTTTTCAAACCCGTTGTTTAGATGTGTAACAAAGAAGAAAGCAGAATATGTGATGAAGGAAATACACGAGGGGATATGCGGGGGTCATTCGGGAGGATGATTACTCGCCGCAAAGATTGTAAAGGCAGGATATTATTGGCCAAACATGCTCAAAGATGCAAAGGAGTTTGTAAAAAAGTGTGTCCAATGCCAGATTCATGCACCAGTGCCGAACGCATCTCCCAAGGAGTTACAATCCATAACTTCACCTTGACCCTTTGCCTAATGGGGGGTAGACCTAGTAGGCCCTATGCCCCCAGCAATGGAGGAACCAAGTTCATCATCGTAGCCGTCAACTACTTTAGGAAATGGGTAGAGGCTGAGGCAATGGTAACAGTAACAGCCCAAAGTGTGACGAAGTTCCTGTGGAAGGAGTAGTATGCAGATTCGGGATACCTCAGTGTATCATTTCTGACAACATAAGGCAGTTCGATTCTGAACACTATCGCCAATGGTGTACGGAGCTAGGAATCAAGGTCAAGAACTCTTCCCTAGGCCACCCCGAGGAGAACGGGCAAGTTGAAGCATCCAATAAAACCATAATGGAAATATTGAAAAAGAAGATAGGCGACAGAAATGGATTGTGGGCTGACGAGCTCTCGAAGACTTTATGAGCTTACAGGACAACACCGAAAACCTCAACGGGCAAAACACCTTTCGTCCTAGCGTATGGAAGTGAGGCCATGGTACCAATGGAAGTTGGGCTACCAAGCTACAGAAGAGAAAGCTTTGATCCAAAAACAAATGTGGCAAGGTTGGAAGAAAACCTAGATTTGTTTGAGGAGAAATGGACGAATGTAGAGGCCAGAGTTACAGCTTCTAAAAAGAAGGTAGAGCAATACTTCAACAAGAGAGTATGGCCTAGATGATTCAAAGTTGGCGATTTAGTGCTGAAGGAGACTGGTGTCACCACAGGAAAAGAAGCAAAGTTAGGCCAACAATGGGAAGGCCCTTATGTTATAGTAGCAAGCCACAGACCAGGAGCTTACCATCTCAAAGATGTCGTGGGGCGTGAACTACCCCACCCATGAAATGCAGAGCATTTACGAAAGTACTACGTCTAAGGGGAAGATATTTAAATTTTTACTATTACTAATTTATTTATCGATATCATTTTCAATAAGAGTAATTCTACTCTTAGGCCAGTTTACTCTCCAACATCACACACTAATGATGTGGCAAACCCGGTTTCTTAAAAGCGGTCTAATGCTCAAGTTCCCTCTCTCCCCCTCCCCCCTCCCTCCTTTGCTCTACCCCTTCCCTGCTGAAACCTTCTTCTCCCCCTTCCCTCTACGAATCTCTCTCCCCCTTCCAAACCACTACCCCATTGACTTTGCTCTCCCCCTCCCTCTGTCGAATCCCTCTGCCCTCCCGAAACCGAAGTTCAGTCACTCGAGAGAGCGAAAGCAAGCCCTAGTACAATGTTTGAAGTTCGTATTCTTTTGGTGTTTGTTTTCTCCTTTGTGCATTTCTTTTTTTTTTTTTGGGTTCAAGCAGTAATTACTGGTGGGGTTTTATATGGGTGATTTTTATGGTTTTGATCTTTTGTGACCTTTTTTTTCACCTAAATCATGGGCAATGAAGGGGTGAATCTCTTGCACTCGCCAATCTTTTGTATTGTTTCGATTGGAAATTACCTAGTGGAATGAAAGAGAAGGACATTAACATGGAAGAATCGACTAGTCCGGGCCTTACCCAGAAAAGAACACCACTGAAACTATTAGCGTAAAGTTTTCATCTATATCATGCTTAAAGCTTTTTACTCAAATAAGAGAGAACATTCCTGCCATAATCGTTAAGAGTTTGATGTTCCAACTTTGCAAGGGCGTTACTTTTTGCCACAGTCACGGAATCTTACACAGGCATCTAAAACCTCACAATCTCTTCATGGACCCAAAGACACTAGTGCTTAAAATAGCAAATCTTGGACTTAAATCTTGGACTTGCTCAATCATTTACCATGCCAATTAAGAAGTATACTCATGAGATATTGACTCTGTGGTATAGAGCTCCTGGAGTCCTTTTAGGACCTACCCATTACTAAACTGCTGTAGATATGTGGTCTATTGGCTGTATATTTGCTGAGCTCGTCACAAAGCAAGCACTCTTCCAAGGAGATTCTGAACTGCAGCAACTCTCCACATATTCAAGTTATTAGGTACTCCAAATGAAGAAATGTGGTCTGGTGTAAGCAGCCTAATGCATTGGCATGAGTACCTCCAATGGAGGCCAAAACCTCTGCCAACCGTTATTCCTAATTTGGATAAAGATGGGCTGGATCTGCTATCTCAAATGTTGCAGTATGCGCCCTCAAAGCGTATTTTAGCGAAGAAAGCTATGGAACATCCTTACTTCAATGATTTGAACAAGGACTCTCACCGACTAAACAGAAAAGCTATCAGGATGGGAAAGTTTCTGTTGTAGGAAATTTCATCTGCTTGCCTCAAGCAAACCTTCCAATACATGTTAAATTTTGCTTTAGGATGAAGAATTTGTTGTAGATTTGATTGTTGTGAACCCTACTTTTAATATTTTAATGACAATATATTGTTGCTTAGGTGCCTCCATAATTTCAAGAATAAAAGAAAAAAAGGTCCATATGCATTATTTGGTTGGGCTTCAGTAGGGAGGGGGGAGAGCAAAGAAGGAAGGGTGGGGGGAGAGTAGAGAAGGAAGTGTAGAGGGAGAACGTGGGAGGAGAAATTCGAATGGAAGATTCGGGAAGAATGTGGAAAATGGCTGGAGTAGTCTAACGAATCGTTTTAAAAAATAAAAAATAAAAATAGAAAGCCAGCTTAGCTGGTGTGTGGTGTTGGAGACTTAAGTGGCCTAAGAGTAGAATTACTCTTTCAATAATAAATACCTGCACATATCTTTCCCATTTTTTCCTTGACTTTTTTGTGACAACCACAAAAAAACATGGCCAAGGCCTAAACGTTAAACGTAAAACGGTCGAGGGATCTCCCATTCACTCCTTCTCATCAAAGGTGACGTGGTCGAGGAAATCTCTCACTAGCCTAAAACTTAAAGGTAAAACGGTCGAGGGATCTCCCGTGAAACCTTCTTGCCAAAGGTGACGTGGTCGAACAACTCTCCCACAAGCCTCAAACTTACAAGTAAAACGGTCGAGGGATCTTCTGTTGACACATTCTCGCCAGGTGACGTGGTCGAGGAATGCTCCCACTAGCCTCGAACTTAAAGGTAAAATGGTCGAGGGATCACCCATTCACTCCTTTTCGCCAAAGGTGATGTGGTCGAGGAACGCCCCCACTATCCTCAAACTTAAAGATAAAACGGTCGAGGGATCTCCCGTTGACACCTTCTCACCGAAGGTGACGTGGTCAAGGAACTCTCCCACTAGCCTCAAACTTAAAGGTAAAACGGTCAAGAGATCTCTCCTTGACACCTTCTCACCAAAGGTGATGTGGTCAAGGAACTCTCCCACTAGCCTCAAACTTAAAGGTAAAATGATCGAGAGATCTCCCGTTGACACATTCTCACCAAAGGTGACGTGATCAAGGAACTCTCCCACTAGCCTCAAACTTAAAGGTAAAACGGTTAAGGGATCTCCCGTTAACTCCTTCTAGCCAAAGGTGACATGGTCGACTAACTCTCCCACTAGCCTCAAACTTAAAGGTAAAACGGTCGAGGGATCTCCCGTTGACACCTTCTCACAAAAGGTGACGTGGTCGAGGAACTCCCCCACTAGCCTCAAACTTAAAGGTAAAAATGTCGAAGGATCTCTTCAACACCTTCTCACCAAAGGTGACGTTGTCTAGGAAGTCTCCCACTAGCCTCAAACTTAAAGGTAAAACGGTTGAGCGATCTCCCGTTAATTCCTTCTCACCAAAGGTGACGTGGTCGAGAAACTCCCCCACTAGCCACAAACTCAAAGGTAAAACGGTCGAGGGATCTCCTGTTGACACCTTCTCGCCAAAGGTGACGTGGTAGAGAAACTCCCCCACTAGCCTCAAACTTAAAGGTAAAACGGTCGAGGGATCTCCCGTTGACACCTTCTCTCCAAAGGTGACGTGGTCGAGGAACTCTCCCACTAGCCTCAAACTTAAAGGTAAAACGGTTTATGGATCTCCCATTAACTCCTTCTCCCCAAAGGTGATGTGGTCGAGGAACTCCCCTACTAGCCTCAAACTTAAAGGTAAAACGGTCAAGGGATATCTTGCTAACTCATTCCTGCCAAAGGTGACGTGGTCGAGGAACTCCCCCACTAGCCTCAAACTTAAAGGTAAAACGGTCGAGGGATCTCCAGTTGACACCTTCTCACCAAAGGTGACGTGGTCAAGGAACTCTATCGCTAAGGAAGTTTAAGGTTAAGGTATGAACAACATATCTTTGCACAAATCACTAAGAAATAGCGAAAGGTGCTTAGTATCCAATAAACAAAATTTTAGGCGTACAAGGCATCCAAAAGAGTTAAGTTGTTCCCTTGCGGGGTACAAAGCTTTAACAATAACAACGCAATGTCATTACACGCAAAGTGTCAAAAAAAAAGTTAAAGTATTCCCTTACGGGGTAGAAAGCCTTCAAAATACCCAGGTCATAGGATGGGCGAAGGAAGGCATCTAGCATCTCAACCCGACCAAAGGAATGGCAAACGTGAAGAGTAACCTCACTGGCACAAATAGATTTCCAGTTCAAATTGTGCAGGTATGTCTCAGGGTTGCGAAGAAAAAGCTCACGAAGTTGTTTTATACCAAGTTTGAAGCCTATACGCCAGGCTCACAACCGAACTTTGGGAGTGGCTGCCAGTAGGGGAAGAACCCTATTAAGGTCTTGTTGGGAAGTCTCCAATGCAAGAGTCAGCTCAGACACCTTTTTCTCTAAAATAGAGATTTTCTTTTAGGTAGACTCAACAACATCGCTGAGTTGGAGATATTGGCGGTCACTCTTTAAGGGGAAGAGTCAATCAAAGCTTTCTCGGCCTCAGTTTTCACCCCTTTCGCCACACCCAACTGTATGGTCAGTTCCTGCCACTCGTCTTCTAGGGAAACTAGGCGAGAGGCATAGTCATAATTGGTCTAATTTAACTCCTCAAGCTCTACCCTCGCCCGATCAAAGCTAGCTACCATGTCATCTTACCCCTTCAAGGCGAGCTCTTCCTAAGTGACCAATTCATCTCTTTCCTTGTTAAAGGCCTCCACCTGGGCGACCAAGTCATCCCGATCTTGCACAGCCACCTCAGCCTAGCGAAAGAAAGCAGCCAAGTCATCCCAGTCTTGCACAGCCACCTCAGCCTGGTGAAGGCGAGCAGCCAAGTCATCCCGATCCTACACAGCCACCTCAACCTGGTGAAGGCGAGCAACTAAATCATCTCACTCCCTTCCAAAGTGTAGTCACTTCTTGGCAATAGTGATCGGTGTCCGCAACAAAACGTGCCAACTCTTCCCGAAGTGAATCAACTTGTGCATGGAGAGCAGACAATTTATCATCAGTCGTGTGGGAACGAGTTCCCAGCTGGGACAACTCATTGGCCATTTGATTCATTTCCTCCTCTGGACGTATCCTATCTTCTACCAAGTCGGTAGCAAGGCGATCAACCCCCAAAAAAAATAAAACAAAAAAATATATTTTTCAAAACTGATGAGAAAAGTATACGGGAAAAAATAATGGGAACAAAAATATTATCGGTGCAAAAATATTTCGGAGATGTTCAACGGCGGCGTTCAAAGCCTCTTCACGGCTAGCATGTGAGGAAGGCGAAGAGCCCGACAGATGAGGACTAGAAGATCCTCTCAGATTGAAGGCCTGAAAAGGGGTGTTAGCAAAATGTCCCCAAGGAGAAGCTCCCTCGACTTGCCCAGGAGGAATGATTGAAGGAATGCCAATAGGTACATTAGCATGAAGACCCGAACACACTTCAGCTTCATCTGGAGGAGGTGATGCCTGATTAAGTTGAAGGTCCTCCTCAGGAACAATCAGGGATGGCTCGCCCTTTCCCCTAGGAGAAATACTAAAGGGAGGAGAAGGGATCAAAACCTTGCTCCCACTAGCAAGGGAAAGTGCCGGGAACACAAAAGGCAAATCGGGAGTAACTCCACCCTAAATTGTTGAAGAAAGAGATGAACCAGAGACCGTTGTTGTTTCCTCAACATATTCCTCCTCGACATGATCCACCCGTGGAGATTCTGCAGGAATAGCAAGTGACCGAACAGTGCCAAGCGGGGATAAAGGCAATGTGATGTAGGATAGAAGTGAGAAGGAGGAGTAGAAACAGAGTAATAGGAAATATAGAAGATAAATGAAAGAGAAGAGAGGAAGAATAAGAAAGCAAATAGGGACTGGAAGGAGGCGGCTAGCGCTCAACTCTGCATTCAAAAATAACAACTTTCCAATGTTCCTTAAGATGTCTTTAAGTAGTAGGGCAATACAAACCCTAAATGAAATAACTAACACATTAATAAAATAACAAAATAGAAAATGTCTTTAAATAGTAGGGTAATACAAACCCTAAATAAAATAGACAAGACATTAATAAAATAAATAAAACATTAATAGGAGATGTCCTCATCAACTCTCTCGGGGTGGAAAAGCTTGACTCTGTCGAGTTGACGAGTCACACTAAGGCTGCAATCAATCACCCAACCATAAGCTAAGTGGTTGAGCACGCTTCTTCTGACAGCCATAAACACGTGTGAGTGGAGGTCTGAATTTGGTGTCCCTACCCACTTCTCTAGAATAGGTGGCTGGTGACCCGGGCAAAGGAAGATCCTGCTGGCTCCGATAAAGCTCCAATAAATCTAGATCAAGCTGCTAGAGTGTCTCTCTGGGAATCCATGTACAGTTAGAATATGGTCGATCGACCCAATGAACAAGGAAATGCTGAACCTCTCCATCATTGGTCAACACAATCTGTTCATCTAGAATAGTATAAATTTTATCTTTGTGTGCTGTGATAGATGGTAGTGGATTAGGAGTAACAAAAGGTTCAGGGTCAGGGTTCACAGATGGAGGCAGAAAAGGATCACTGGAGGGATTGAAATGGCCTTTGTAAGCAACTAAGTCCTCAACATTGAAAGTAGAGTGGTAGCCAAAATGTGATGGAAGATCAATAATATATGCATTTGGACCAACACGCATTAAAATTTTAAAAGGACCAGCACTACGTGCTTGCAATTTGGAAGCAGATCCAGGTGGACGGCGTTCCGGTCTAATTCGGATCATAACATAATCCCCAACTTTAAATTCAACATGTCGTTTATGCAAATCAGCTCACAGTTTATATGATGCATTACTGGCCTCAAGTTGTTTATTGATCTCAATATGCAAGTCATAAATGAACAAAAGCCTCAGCTGACACAGATACATGAGCATGAGGAGACATGGGAATAAGGTCTAAAGGCTTCCTAGGTTTGTAGCCATGAACAACTTCAAAGGGACTCATACCTATAGACTGATTCACTAAACTGTTATATGCAATCTGAGCTGTAGGGAGGATCAAATCCCAATTCCTAAGATTTTCCTGGACCAGACAACTTAATAAGTTGCCAAGACTGCGGTTAACAACTTCAGTGTGACCATCTGTCTGGGGGTGGTAAGCAGTGGAGAATTTCAATTTAGTGCCAACCATATGCCATAGGGTTCTCCAAAAATGACTTGTGAAACGAACATCCCTATCTGAAACAATAGTCTTAGGAAGACCATACAACTTGACAATCTTGTTAAAATACAACCTAGCGACCTTAGACGCATCTGAAGTTTTGCAATAAGGGATAAAGTGAGCCATTTTCGAGAAACGGTCTACTACAACAAAAATAGAATCATACTTCTTCAGAGTGCGTGGAAGTCCCAACACAAAATCCATACAAACGTCTTGCCAATGACAACTAGGGACAGGAAGGGGTGTGTAGAGACCAGTATTTTGTCGCTTTTGTTTGGCTAATTGACAAGTGTTACAGGTGCTAACTATCTTAGCCACATCTCTCTTCAAGCTAGGCCAATAGAATTGACGTTCAATCTCTTCTATGATCTTATCATGTCCAAAATGTCCAGCCAAGCCTCCGGCATGAACTTCCCAAACTATAAAGTCTCTAACTAAAGTCCGAGGGATGCACAACTTATTGGTTTTAAAAAGATAACCATCCTCCAAACGGAAACCATCAGTGGTATCCGACTGCCAGATTTTGCAAAGTGAGAAAAGTATCCCTAAAATCAGGACAAGACTCACACTCTTCCTTAAGTCTTTCAAAACCTATGACCTCGACATTCATGATAGACAAAAGGGAGATACGGCGGCTCAAGGCATCAGCTGCTTGGTTCTCAACGCCCTTCCTATGCTTTAAAGCAAAAGAATAAGCTTGCAAATATTCAACCCAACGGCCATGCCTAGAATTCAATCTTTTCTGGGAATTGAGGTAGCAGAGGGCCTCATGGTCTGAATAAAGAACAAACTCCTGAGGTAGCAAATAATGGCGCCAATAGAGCAAAGCTTGCACAACCGCGTACAGTTCCTTATCATAGGTAGAGTACCGTTGTTTTGCATCATTTAACTTCTCACTGAAATAAGCAACAGGGTGGCATTCCTGGCTAAGAACTCCACCTATTCCTACCCCTAAGGCATCACACTCGACCTCAAAAACTTTGGAGAAATCAGGAAGTCGCATGACATGAGCTTCCGTCATTCGCTTCTTGACTAACTTAAAAGCATTGGCCGCTTCCAATGTCCACTGAAATTCTCCCATCTTCATGCACTTCGTGATAGGAGCCATGATTGTGTAAACCCCTTAATAAAACGACGATAAAATGTAGCCAGGCCATGAAAACTCCAGACATCATGTATAGTCTTGGGCTCAGGCCAACCAACAATGGCCTGAATCTTTGTGGGGTCAGCAGATACTCCAGTAGAAGACACAATGAATCCTAGGAAGACAACCCGATCGGTGAAGAAAGAGCATTTCTTCACATTAGCATACAGATTTATTTCACGAAGAGTGGAACAAACCTGTGTGAGATGATCTAGATGTTATTCCTTATTCCTACTGTAAACGAGAAAGTCATCAAAGTAGACGACGAGGAACTTACCCATGAAAGGCCGAAGAGCTTGTGTCATCACTCTCATAAAAGTACTTGGGGCATTGGTTAGTCCAAAAGGCATGACCAACCACTCATAAAGGCCGTCCTTCATCTTGAAGGCAGTCTTCCACTCATCACCCTGGCGAATCCTAATTTGGTGATACCCACTCTTTAAATCAATCTTCGAAAATATTGTGACACCAACCATCATATCCAACATATCATCAACCCTAGGGATGGGAAATCAATATTTCACTGTGATCCTATTAATGGCACGACGATCAATGCACATCCTCCAAGAACCATCTTTCTTAGGAGTCAAAAGGGCAGGAACTGCACAAAGACTTAAACTCTCACGGATAAAGCCTTTGTAAAGAAGTTCACCCACTTGTCTTTGGAGCTCAGCATGCTCAGTGGGATTCATCCTATAATGAGGCAAGTTTGGAAGGGACGCTCCTGGGACAAGATCTATGGCATGTAGAATATCTCGTAAAGGAGGTATGTGGTCAGGGAGGTCATCAAGGAAGACATCGCGAAACTCCTGAAAAAATGATTGGGCCTCATCAGGGGCCACTATTGGAGATGCCAATGGAACCTCCATAACAACCACAGCAAACACAACAGAAGCACTCACAAGTGCACGCTCAAAATCCGTAGAGTTATTGATATTTAACCATTTTCGTTCCACAATTTTCTTTGTTTGTTGTGAACCAACAGGTTTTGGAGGTAAAGGGTTAAGATGAATCTTCTTCCCATTAAACACAAAGGAACATGAATTGGATCGACCATGGATGGTCACATCTAAGTCAAATAACCAAGGCCTACCAAGAATGACATGACTGACATCCATAGGAATGACATCACACCATATACGATCCTTATATTCTAAGAACTAGATAGGCACCAGACAACGCTCTTTCACAGCTATGGAAGAGGTATCAACCCAAGAAACACTATACAGCTGAGGGTGAGGCACTGGTTGTATTCCAAGACGGGACACAGTAGCCACAGAAACCGCATTAATGCAACTCCCACTATCCACAATGATTTTACAACCCTTATCATTGATTTTGATATAAGTATGAAAGATGGCATGACGGCGCCAATCATCAGCACCTTTTGGTTGGGTAAGGATGCAACATACAACACTTAATCTGGGTGCGTTGGGAGCATGAGGTACAAAACTTAAATCCACAGGAAAGGTTCGGATACAACCTAAGAAGGTATCCTCATCATCACCTAAATCACCAAACTCCTCAAGCTTAGGCTCATAGACTTGATCTTCTAACGGTTCATCAACTATACCCTCATGTTCCTCAATGACTAGGGTTCGACTAGGACAATTGGAAGAAATGTGGCCAAAACCCTTACATTTGAAGCACTGCAAGCGGGAGGAAGTCCTTGGAATTTCAGGACCTTTACCCTTATTTTCCCATGCGGGGGAAACATTAGATGGTGGAGGTCCTAAGAGAGACTTAGGGGAAAGGGTGGGCCCTGGGGTGATGGAAGGGCGGTTGTCACCACTCCTTCCATGCGGAGTCCTCATAACTGACTCATAGTCTCAGACTAAAGAGTAAGCACGGTCAAGTGTAGCGACACCCCGAAGGACAAGCTCGCGCCTAAGATCATCTTTTAAGCCTTGTCTAAACCTACTCAAAGTCATGGCCTCATCCTTAACAATATGACATCTCATTTGGAATTCATCAAATTGAGTGACATACTCAGTCACTGGCCGATTGCCCTATGTAAGGGCATTCCATTGGTCCAGCAAATTACCCCTGTAAGATTGCGGCAGGTATTTCTCTTGAAGACGACGTTTCATTTCTTCCCAACTCCCAACAGGAGGCGCATGACGCCTCTCAAGGAGATCCTCTACACTTTCTCAAAAGAGTTGGGCAGTGCCAGTTAGTTTCAGGCTAGCAAATTGAACTCTTCGATCTTCAGGGACTCTATACCAGGTAAAGAAACAATCCATATCCCTAATCCATTGAGTAAAAACTTGAGGATTTAGGCAATCGTCAAAAGTAGGGGCCTCTAGCTTAATGTTTCTGAATAAACACTCTTCATGGCGAGTAGGGGACTGAGTACCTTGGCGGTAATGGTCTCATTCTCGCTCACGATCACAATCATAATCCCTACCCCCACTATCATGTCTGACATGTTGTCGATCACCTCGTCGACGACGATAGCGTCTATTTTGGGACACTTCAGAGTTGTCAGACGAATGAGGGAGTTCCTCAAAATTGTTCAACCTAGCAGCTAGGTCCCTGTTCTCCTCACGAGTAGCAGCCATCTCAGTTTGGACAGCCGCTAATTGAGTTTGTACATGTTGCTGGTTATTGGCTAGTTGAGCTAATTGTCGAGTGAGGGCATCAAATTGGGAAGGATCCATGGTAAAGGTACTGGAACTAGAGGTGACAAGATGACCACTACGCAACTGCATGCAATGCAACACCCGCTAAATGAAGTGCAATGGAGAGATCAATGAACAATAAATGCAAGCAATGAAAAATATCAACTGAGCCAAATAATAATGTCTTTTTTTTTCTCTTTTTTTTTTTTGAAATTAATTAAATCCAAAATACGGCAAACGAATAATGTTGATGTTTAAAATAACAAAGCAATGGTCAAATGCCAATCAAACAAATCCAATCACATAACAATGCTGATATTTTTTTTTTAAGATTTTTTTTTTTTTTAAAAGACAATCAATGCAAAAATGAGAGTAAAGCTTCAGGCTATGGAAGTGAGAATGGGAACACAAGAAATAGGAAGTAAAACAAAATCCAAGTGTTGAATAAATCTGGCCATCGCAAATGCGGGTTTGGCTAAATTCACTATGGTAATAGCAACACAGAGAAACAATTAATACATTTTCAAAACAAACCGATAGTGTAAAACCAAAGAAAGAGATAGTAAAACTCCCTTTGCTCGTTGAGAACTGTGCACAATCGGTGAAAATTCACGTGGAAGGACAAGCCACCCCAACTCCCTTTCTTTCTTTCTTTTTATTTCGGCTAGCTTCGTTTGTTGCCACCTATATTTTTTTTTTTTTTTGGTTATTTCTGCGTTGGAAGTCACGCGAGAGGAGAAACCGAGGGAGAGATAGACATCTGGTAGAGGGAGAAGAATCAGAGCTAAGATGTCGTGTTTCCGGCGTCGTCTACCTCAGGTCTAGTGGTTTCAGCGAGGTCTGTATTTTTTATTTTTTTTTCGGCGCTGGGTATTTCGGCACTTCTCAAAGTCTCAACTCACAACAAGTCACTGAGTATTTCGGTAGAGCATTTTGGCACTGGGTTTCAGAGGAAGCAACGAGCAGGGGCTGTATCGGGCCGGCGTGAATGGCAACGTAACACAGAGTTGGAGAAGCCGAAGGACTTACCGGTAGTGTGCTCAGGGTCGGGAGAGGCAGCGACGGCAGCACTCACGGAATCGAGACCGAAAGATTTACGATGAAGAGATTCAGCGAGACCGAGATGATGAGATGGACTGAGGTACCGAGACAGGGTGTGGTTTGTTTTATCAGGATGGTCTGCTCAGGAGGTGCAGCGGTTTCACTTGGTTTTGTTTTGGCTTGGATCGAAGGGAACTCAGGTGGGTGGGTTTTCGGCGTTGGTTTTCGGAGGAAGGAGATGAAACGAATAGCGCTGGGTGTTTTGTCAGCGTGGTTTGGTATGGTTGATCTGAGAAGAAGGTGAATGAGTTTGGAATTAATCTATTGTTTGAGAAAACAATAGAACCGGCTCTTGATACCAATATGATGTAGGATAGAAGTGAGAAGCAGGAGTAGAAACAGAGTAATAGGAAATAGAGAAGAGAAATGAAAGAGAAGAGAGGAAGAAGAAGAAAGCAAAGAGGGATTGGAAGGAGGCGGCTAGTGCTCAACTCTGCATTCAAAAATAACTACTTTCCAATATTCCTTAAAATGTCTTTAAGTAGTAGGGCAATACAAACCCTAAATAACTAACACATTAATAAAATAACAAAATAGAAAATGTCTTTAAATAGTAGGGTAATACAAACTCTAAATAAAATAGACAAGACATTAATAAAATAAATAAAACATTAATAGGAGATGTCCTCATCATAATGTAAGCAGAGGAGACTCGAAGGATTGGAAGTCTGCTTGAGTAGACGGAGGCAACATAAGCAAGTCAGGATTCAAAAGGATGACATCATCCTCTCCCAAAGGGATGTCATCGCCTTTCTTCTACAAATCATCCGCCAGTGTGCTTGAAGGCTGAGCAGCAACCTGCGTCGTGATTTTGGCCTCGAGGTCTTCTTCGGCTAGAGCCATCACATCATCCATGGAGAGAGTTGGTGGCGCCACAAAAGTAGTCAATTCACTTGGTTTATCCCAAGGAGCCACCAACTTGGTGCTCCCACTCGTTCGGGATGTCTTTTCACTCTGTTTCGCCCGAGGAAGAGCCAATTTAATATCCCCACTCGCCTGGGGCACTGATCGGTACAAAACTACAAGTGCACAATATTGTAGTTTTATAGTAAAGTGATGAGAAGAGTATCCTCCTCAGGGATTGGTAACTTACCTTTGACAAATACCGAAATTATATTAATCTCAACTTTATTTAGAAAAGTCACTAAGATTTTTGTAATTGTAATTTAAAATAAAATTAACTCAAAGAAAATCTATACTCAAAAGAAAAGAAAACTGTTCGTTCGAAGATCAGATTAATGAGGAAGAAAACTTCTAAGAAATCGATTTCACCTAATCCCTCACTATGCTCTACTCATATAACTAATTGAATTTAATTCCCTCTGTTTCTCCCTCTCTCTTTTTTTCTTTTTCTTTCGTGCGTTCTGTGTTCTGCTCCTTCGCCCTCTTCTTTTTCAGAAATGCGAATTCAAAAATCTCTTGCTCGTCCGTGCGTGCAGAAGCCTTTTCGTGTGTGTTGTTCAGCTCTCACGACTTGCGTCCCGCATGTAAATGCCGAAGGCCCATTTTTTTCTCCAACAACCCAACGTCCAAGTCAAACCAGCCTTACATCTCATTTATAAGTCAACCAAAAGTGCCCCACACGTGAAACTCTCATAAAAACCAAATCGCCAAAATCATTCTCTACCCCCTTCTTTTCGTCAATAGAAACCCACATAAAGCCAAAACTTCATGCGTGCTAAAAGGTCCCTCTACGTAAAACTCTCTCTTGGCTTTTATTTTTTAAAGTGCCTAATTCTTCATTAAATGAGAGAGAGTCACAAGACAATGGGCTGCCAAAATTACAATCTTTCACTTTCTTTAAATCTGAAAAAAAATTTAAATAACAACTATGAAGCCAAAAATCAACAAAAATAAATAAATTTAGACCAAAGTTAAGGTTAAGAAGTGATAAAATATTCTAAATTATGCAAATCATCAGGCACCGTTTCGCTCGGTTGCTCCCGAAGAGGAGCCAACTTACCTCCACTCGATGCAAGAAGTCACGCTTTGATGAGATAGACTCATCTAAACGAGGCGAAACACGAACCCTCTTAAGTTTTCTTTTGCCCAATTGCACCAAGGCGGCTTTTCCTCTTCAAATCGCCCGCCGGTGAGGCACCCAAAAACTCACGTCCCGATATATGGGTCTGAATAGAAACCATCATAAACTTCTCAATATTGCTAGGGGTCAAAAGCACATCCGAAAAGCATAACTTGGGATGAGCCTAGACCCAAGAATCTACTAGCTTCACACAGGCCATCTCATGTGGTGAAAGAAGAACCTCAAAATCATCCACATTAGGAACAGGAAACCAACAAACCCTAATAGGAAATTCTCGAGTAGAAGCTTCGTCAACAGGGAATTCCCAGCCCGAGCCAGAAAGCAAGAAAAATTTGTTGGTCCAATCTTTTGCATGATAATACTCACGCTCTAGTTCAACCAATTTACTACGGGATCTAAAGCTACAAAGATTCCCCCCCAAATGCCTAAACCCATGTAGGGACAAAAATTCACGTGCGGTTAGATCAGGGTACTCATCGCCTAGGGATTCCAGTACCCTTCGCCACAAGACACAACAAGCCATCAAAATTCTCCAGGCACCAAATGAGTAGAGCCGAGCCCTAGGACGTCTAACACATCGCAAACTGGTTGCACGAAGGGCAATTGAAGCCCCATGGTGAATATGGCAAAATAAAGGGCAATAGAAATGGCCATACATTTTGCATCAACAGCTTTTTGGTTTGGAGTAGGGGCCCTCAAGTCAACATAATCAAGAAGAAATGGTTGAAGACCAGCGAGAACCCGTATATAGATGCCGAAGGAGTAATGGCAACTCGAGGAGAGGAGTTGCGGGGTGGTGAAGGGATGCGAGCAGAAACCACAACCTTGCCTTTGGAAGAAGAAGAAGCCATGAATGAATGAAAGAAGTCGGGAGAGATGAAGAGGGAAGAACTCAGAAAGTTAAGCAAGAAATGCGAAAGAGACAGAAGTTCAAAAGATGAGGGAAAACAAAACCCCAAAGGGCATTAAATAGGAGTTTAGGTGAGATGACGGTTGACATGCCAGAGGAATGGAAAGGAAACGACGCCCAAATTCAAGTCCCATCACACCATGTGTAATGAGACTTCACAGGGTAACTAGAGAGGACATCCCGAACGGTTAGCCCCCACATGGGCTTGGACCTTTGCTCTAGCCTAAAGCATGCTTCATTACTTAAAAGCTCAATGTTATCAGGAGGACCCAGCCCACTGCAAATACCAACTGTGTTGCCACCCAACGGCGATAAAGGATAAGAACGGTTATCATTTGAAGTCTAATAAGGGATAAACCTCCATCTCCATATTTGAATTTGAGTAATGGATAACTATTATCACCTAAGGAATAGAGGCAGTTCAGCGAGCTCCATATAAGGAGAGAACCCAGGTACATAAAAGGGATCGGATTCTAAAGAATTACATTTATTATTTTTAGTAACTGACTTAGGTATCGGAGGCTTTCTATTGAACCCCCTAGCCATCTATTCTTTGGTTGCAGGTAATCGTGAGGTGGCGGTGGTGAAACATGTCCAAAATAGCCTTCTTACTTCCATTTGACCCTCTTTAAAAGGAATACATAGAATGCTACAATCTAGGAAATCATTACCAACTAAGCAGCAATATTTCAAAACAAGTATATAAGAATTTTAACAATTAGATAAGCCTCCATCATCCACGATTCAAGTAGCAGTTTCTGCATTGGTATCAGCCTCCAAGTTTGCATCAATTGCTAGCCACTTGGAAGAACTTGACTCCAGCAAGTTCTGATGAAAATAGGCAGTAAATGGGTGAAGTCGCTTGAGTTTCGAAGGTTGCAGCCAAACTAAGTCAGACTTAGAATGCTTTTTCAACTACACTAAAAATTTGTAATAACCCCCTCGTCGGGTAGTAACAAATTGATGATCAAGTATAGATCTGATCTCATCTTTAGGGGCTATATTTTTAGGCACTTGAATAATTGCACATTGCTGGGTTGGTGTATCTGGAGTTGTTGGCACAAGTGCATGGGTCGTGACAAATAGAGCAGGGCAAAAAGAGTATCGTTTCCACAAGGAGGAGATTCAAGTACCAATTTATGAAATTTCCTATATTATTTAAACGATTCCAAACTGATGTGACTAACTGCAAATTTTTAACCTGAAAAATCAAATATGAAAGGTTTCTAGGGCTTGAATTTCATCATTTGAATTCCTTCAATGAGTTTAAACATGGTTGCTTGCATTAATGTTTTGCTAATTACAATGACCGAATTTCCTTTTTTATGTGATATCCTCTTTCAATATATAACACCTACCCCTATATTAATCATATGTCTATTGTCGTGATCACAGAAATTAAATTTTAATTCATTATGCTCTATGGAATTCTTGAATGTAGGTCACAAAGGTGTGTATTTATTTATAAACTACACTGCCAAGGTTTGATGAATTCACGAACTAATATTGAACTTCAACTTTCATTACTTCATTCAACATCTTAAGCATGCAATTCACAGCTAGTAAATTGTAAGAGTGAAAATCGAAATCATCCAATTGCAATTAACAAAAGGTATTCAATACAACCATACTCAAATCATATCCAAAATTCAATGACTACATACTTGCCCTAGAATAAGAAAACTAGCAAATCATAACTAATAAAATAATTCAATTATTTCTCAAACATAAATTCGAATTCAACATCCTTAATAACAATTTAGCAACTAAGAAAATTAGAGAAAGAGAAAAAGAACTCTGTAATTGCAGAAATCGTGAGCTTCGTTCTTCTTTTTGGAATTACGACTCTTCCTTCAATCCTCCTCTCACAATTTCATGCCAATGACATGCTTATATAAGTTAGAAAACAAGCCCTAATGTTTTCATGGCTCCCCCTAAAACAATCGCCTAACATTTAGGACTTATCTTGCCAGCCGCGTATATGCTTTAGGAGTCTGAATTTTGAAATCCTTCTTAGAAACAAAGTTGTATCCCTTTACGATATCTTTCCAAACCATCAAGAAACCTATTAATTGGATATGTGAGTAAGAAGTTATGATCAAAACAGTAAAGTACATCCAGGTTGTCTCCTAGCACATTTCAGATTTGGATTTCTTGTGGATTCCTTCTATGATTTCTTTTTTTTTCTTGATCCAAATTATTTTCAAACCCTATTGAAATTTTTCGTTTTGGAACCCTCATTCCATATCTGCAAGCTATAAAATCCATTCAAAATCGATTCTCGTTCCAATTTTTAAAACAAAAGATTTCTCCCATATCTGCTACTGAAAATTTTGGAATTCTTGGCTGACTGACTTCGAGTTGGATTTAGAGTATCAAAATGATACCTTTTGGAGTTGGTCCTTCACAAAAATCTTAGATCTCGTTCTCAGCTTTCCAACGCACCTAAGCTTGCTTTATTCTGACTTCTAGAACTCCAGATTCAGGCTGAAAACAAAAACAAGGTCTGGGCTGCAGTAAACGTCTGGACAGATTCAGACTTCTCTGTTTCTGCTAAGTTTTGAACTTCAAAAATGTAGAACTGGATTTTGTCCTCTTCATAAAAGTTTAAGACCTGCTTCTTAGCTTTCCATAAAGCCAAACAAAACCTAAAACTGAGGTCTGTAGCTCCAGTTAGAACCCAAAAACAGAACAGTATTCTGGTTTGACTAGACCAGACCAACTAGGATTTGCTCTCTAGGCCTAGCCCCATTTTTGCCTCTTCACATCATCCTAATTTCAACCTAATTCAATAATTAAACACCTGAAAAATACCAAGAATTCTCAAAAATTAAATAAATGTAAAAAACACCTAAAATTCTAGAAAAATGAGCTAAGAAAGATACAAAACACTCTGAATCAAAACAATTAAAACTAAGAAAATGTGTGAAATAAGTTTCCACATCAGTTGGTGTATCTGGATTTGTTGGCACTTGTTCCTCTGAACCTTGAAACTTAGTGAGGTCTTCAATAGTGAAAACAGGGCTTATTCCATAGTCAGAGGGTAACTCTATGACATAGGCATTAGGACCCAATCTCTTGGCAATCTAAAAAGGTCATGTGCGTCGAGCATGTAACTTGCTAAAACTTTCAGGAGGAAAGTGTTGGGACCTTAGGCGAATAAGAACCATATCACCAACATCAAATTTCCTATCTTTACGCCGAGTATTTGCATCGGTCGTGTATGCTTCCATACTAAGGGATAGACACCACTTTACTTCTTCATGGATGCCCTTCGTGTAGCTAAAAAAATCTAGTGCAACTTCACTTGGTCTTGAAGGCAAAGTTAGAGAGTGGAGATCCATAGGAGTAGGGTCAAAAAGTGGGGTCAAAAACCATAGATGTAACAACCTGCCCCTTTTTCTCTCGATTGGTCACGAGTCTCGTCTACGCGTTTTAAATATTGAAGTTCTGTTTTTAAATACAGAGGATGATTTTTAAAGCGAGTCTAGTGTTTTAAAGCCCTCAAAATATTTTAAATGTCCAAGAAATATTTTAAATGGGGTATTTTCAGTATTATTGAACCAAGCCTGATTTTAAAGTAAGTCTCTTATATTTGGAAGCCCCAAAAATATTGTAATTGTAGAAAAATCATTTTATCTTAATGATTTTATTTATTTAAGAATATTATGAGATTTAAATTATATTAAAAACTCTATTTAATTAGATGGTTTTATTCTCTTAAAAATATTTAGCAAACTTCATCATTAATTATAATGATGAAAGAATAGTAATTTTATAATATAAAGTTTATTTTAATTTATGATATTGTATTTATATTTTATCTAGATATTTTAGTTAGTTTAAATCAGTGTTTAAATCTCTACCGTTGGATCAGACTTAGGACCCCTAGATGAATGGCCTAGATTAAGACCCTAACTCCCTCCCATTTTTCCCTCACTTTCCTCTTCTCCCTCTCTCTCTTCTCTCCCATGCTAATAGCCTACCATCCTTCCCGAACTCTTCTCCTCAACACCTCCAAGCATCGTCGGTCGCTGTTTCTACACCACCACTAGGCCCAATCACCGGCGACCTTCCCCACGCCGATCTCCTCTCTCTCTCTCTCTCTCTCTCTCTCTCTCTCTCTCTCTCTCTCTCTCTCTCCCCGCAATCAAGCCAAAGTCAGTAGCTCTCTCTCCTCGCAACCAAGCCGAAGCCAATAGTTCTCTCTCCCTCAGTTTCTCTCCACCGCACCTCCATGAGCAGTCCACGACACCACCATCAAGCCTCACAGGCCACCTCCTCCCCCAGCCAAAATGCAGATCTTCCCTCTCCCTCTTCCTCCCCGTTGCTCCCTCTCTCTCTGGATCCTTAGATCCGCCGCCACTAGGGGCGCCATGCACCACCAGCCACTGCCATGAGCCTCCTCCACGCCGTGGACCACCACTGCTCCACCCCAAGTCCCCGAAGCCCACGGATCTCTCTCCCCCTATTTTCTCAACCGTGGCCTCTTGTTCTCCTAGTACCGACGTGCTCCTCCTGAGCCACCACGAGTCACCATACCCACTGTAGGCCACCTCCTCTCCCTAGATCCACCATCGTGCATCTCAGCTGCACATCTCCCTATCTTCCTCAAAGGATTTCGCTCAATTTGGTGCCTGGCCACCATGCGTAGCCTCCAGCCACGGTTGTCGCCACCCATGGCCACCTGGGGTCAATCCTTTGACCCAGTCTCCACACCGTCGTACCCCAACCAGCCAAGGCCTTGCCTCCCTCTCCTCTCTCAATTGGCCTCTAGCGCACACGCACCACTCACCACCGTACACGGCCAAGCTAGCCCCCAACCACCACAGTGAGACCAAAGTCCACCTCTTGCCGCCACACGAAACCCTCCAAACCCGATCTAGCCAAGAAAGCCTAGATCCAATTCTTCGAGATAGTACCGTTGTAAGGTCACTACAGTGACCACCAAGGAGCAGCCACCACCCAAGCTAGTAGCTTCTGATGCCACAGGGCCTTGCCAGACAGCAAGCAACGCAACGGGTCACCCCGACCCATGGTATAATCCCTCTCCCCTACCTCGTTATTTTATTGTGAAGTTGGTTGGTGCAGAAGGGTCATGCTAGTCGGGTTTAAGTGAAGGTTGGTATTGGAGTATGGAGCTTGTTTACACAAGCGAGCGTCAGTAGATTATATGTTGCTCTTAGATGATAAATGGGGTAGGGTACATGTGTAATTTGGTTAGACACATGTGCCAGACAGATTTATCATATGTAATGGGTAATCTATCTTAGGCATAGGTACACGATGCTTAAGCCTCAAAGTTAGCTTAAAGTTGTGTGGTATGCATGGATGGGAATGAGGATGAAGTATGGGTTAGGATACATGAAGGAAGAGATGTATGTATTGACTAGGATAGGGTTGTATAACTTGGTTGGTCCAAGTTATGCATTAGGATGGATGGTTTAATAGGAAGAGAATGATGGAGGCGACTACGTGTCTTAGCCTTTAAGGTGAATCAAGAATGATAAGAACATGAAGTAGAAAGCATGTGAGGTGTTAGTGTGTCTTAACTTTAAGATGAATCATGGAGGTTCACTTTAAAGGATAAGCACTCGAAGTAGTTTGGAAAATGCGACCTCAAGAGGGTCCCAAAAAGAGGAAACGTGATAAAGGAAAACATAGAAGACATGGATAGAATGAGAGTGTGTCTAAGTAAGGAAAGTCCAAGTGAAGTGTAGTTTATGTCTTCTAAGTTTAATTACTTATGCACTAGAAAGGAAATGACTTTAAGGTTATGTATGCATGTAGGTTGCCATCTGACACGCACATAAATGGACTACATGAAATGAATATGGCATGGAGTCCAGGCATGGAGTCTAGGTAAGTATTATGTTCATACTCTTACAGAGTTTTCTAATAATATGAAAATGAAATGAAATGATGTTTTATGAAAGTATGCTAAGTATAAGTGTTTAAAGGTATATGTATGTATGGCCTTCCTTGGCAACCCCTATTTGTGCACTCAAAGTAATAATTGTATGCATGTGAATGGATGTTAAACATAGTATCTATTCTCTTTATTTTTCATGAAACAAAATGTTGAGGTTTATGTCTTATGCTTTTAAATGATGTTTTAAACGATGCGATGAACTAAGGTTTTAAAAGGAAATGACTGAAAGAATGAAAAATGAAATGACTGAATGACTGAAAGAAAGAAATGAATGAAGGAATGTTTTAATGTATGAAAATACGTATCGGCAATGACTGAATGAATGGGTACCAAAGGACTGGGCAAATTGCAATGTCGGGTAAGTAGTACTGGCAGTACAACCAATGCTACCCCCTGACTGAAACGGATTCCCAACCTGTGGCCACGGGTGGAATCCAGGTCCAAAAGAAGACCGCTAACCCTAACACACGGGGCATAACAGTGTGTACCGGCCAAAGAAAAACGATAAGACTAAATGAATGAATGCATGTATGCTTTAGTTTCCTTACAAATGAAAGTACAAGGTGTGGGAAACATTTTATGAAATGAAAATTTTTTAAAGAAAAATTCCGTCTTATAATGTTTTAAATGAAATGAATGCTTATGTAAAGTATGTAGATGAATGTGAATGCAGGAATGAAAATCTATGTTTGTATATTTTAACTGTATGAAGTAATACTTATTGAGTATTCGACTCACTTTGTTTTTATGTATGTCCCTCCCCCTCTCAGGGACAACATGAGTACGAAGGGTCAGGACAGACATGGCTCAAGGGAAGAGTGACTAAAACCTAGACAAGTTTTATGTAACGTATGAAAGAGTATTTTGTAAAAGGACTTTTTATTTAAACTTAATGATTTCCGCTACAAAACTATCTCTTATATTTATAGAGTAGATTTTAGTTTTAAACTTGGAATCTTTCATATATTGGGAAGGAAGGAGAAAAGTTTTTAAAAGGATCAGTAATTCCCCGTCTCTTTTTCTTAAAAACTATTTTCTAAAGTTCCACCACGAGGACGGGCATTACAATAGACCACTTCAAACAGCGTGCAACCTATGGATCGATTAACAGAATTATTGAAAGCAAACTCTGCATGTGGTAATACTAAGTCCCAATTCAATTCATGATCTACTATTAGAGACCGCAATCAATTTTCCAAACTCCGGTTGGTCACTTCGGTTTGGCCATCAGTTTGAGGATGAAATGCACTGGAGAACAGCAGCTTCGTCCCCATTTTTGCCCACAAAGTCTTTCAAAAATAACTCATAAACTTGACATCTCAATCGAACACTATAATAGTTGGAACACCATGTAATCGAATCACCTCTTGCAAAAATAGTGTTGCTGTTTTGGAAGCATTATAAGTCCTGTGACAAGGAATAGAATGGGTCATTTTCGAAAAGCGATCCACAACCACCATGATAGAATCATGTTGTCGCAGGGTCTTGGGCAACCCAAGCACAAAATTCATACTAAGCTGCTGCCAAGGCTTATCCAAAATTGGGAAGGGGGTAGAGAGTCTCGCTCGATGCTTAGTATCTTTGTTTATTTGACAAATCCAACAACGAGCCACCACCTTATGCACGTCGCGAGGCAGCTGTGGCCAAAAAAACCGATCAAAGACTATAGCAAATGTTTTGTCATAACCGAAATGTCCTGCTCCATGAAGTTCCAAGATGATAAATTCTCTGAAAGATCCACAAGAGATACACAATCGAGTGCCATAGGATAAATAGCCATCCTTGACTAAATACTCGCTCTTAGGTACGTCTGTACCATCCGCTAGCTTGCTCCAAATACTGCCAAAGTCTCCTTCTGCATCATATTGTTGTTTGAGGCTGTCAAATCCCATAGTATTAATAGAAGACACAACCAGCAAGTGTGGCCTCCTGCTTAATGCGTCGGTTACTTTATTTTCAATTCCTGATTTGTGCTTGATGACGAATTCGAACTGCTGTAGATAATCCATCCAATGAGCATGCATAGCATTTAATTTACTTTGGAAATTCAAATGCTTCAAGGAATCATGATCAGTATAAAGAATGAACTCTCTATGAATTATATAAGGACGCAAATGTTTGAGAATTTGAATCAAAGCATAAAATTCCATGTCATATACCGAATATTGCCGATGGGCCTTATTAAGTTTGTTGTTGTAGAAGGCGATAGGATGACCTTCTTGGCTTAGTACTCCTCCAACGCCCACATGCGACACATCATAGGAGACCTCAAACACCTTTGAAAAATTCAACAGCTTCAAAACCGGTGCTTCCCCCCATTGTTATTTTGATCTCGGAGAATGCATTGTCGGCAGTTGCAGTCCACACATTTGAACTTTAGACGCTCACATTTGAACTTTAGACACTCAGTAATGGGGGCCATAATGGTGCTAAAATTTCATATAAAGCGCCGATAGAATGTGGCCAGTACGTGGAAGCTTCGTACTTCAAAAAAATTATGAGGGGTAGGCCAAATTTTAATCGCTTGGACCTTGGTAGGATCGGCTTCAATTCCTTGATCCGAAATAATAAATCCTAGAAAATTCACCAGTTTCTTCATAAAAGAACACTTGCCACGATTCACATAAAGTCATTCATTTCTCAACATCTCCAAGACCTATTGTACATGGTCTAAATGATCCTGCAAACAATGGCTAAAAATTAAGAAATCATCAAAATAGACAACTACAAATTTGCCGAAGAACAGTTTGAGTGCTTGTGTCATAACACGCATGAAGGTGCTTGGCATGTTAGTTAATCCGAAAGGCATGACCAACCACTCAAACAAACCATCTTTTGTCTTGAATGTTGTCTTTCACTCATCATTGGGACGAATTCGAATTTGGTGATACCCACTACGAAGATCAATCTTCGTAAATATGGATGCACCACTCAATAAATCCAGCATGTCGTCAAGCCGAGGAATGGGAAATTGGTACTTCATTGTTATCCTGTTAATTGCTCGTCTATCCACGCACATCCTCCAACTACCATCCTTCCTAGGTGTAAGTAGGACTGGTACGGCACAAGGACTAAGGCTTTCTCGAATGAAGTCACTGTCAAGCAGTTGCTGAATCTACCAGTTAAGCTCCTCATTCTCTGTGGGGCTCATACAATAATGTGGTAAGTTCGGCAAAGACGATCCAGGAATTTAATCAATAGCGTGTTGCACATTTCGCATTGGAGGTAGTTGTTTTGGCATCTCGTCAGGCATGATTTCCTGGAACTTCTCTCACATTTTTATAAATTATGTGAGGATACTGCCATCATCCTGCTTAACTTCACGACTCACCACCATCAGCACCACTTGCTCCTCCTTTAAAGCTTGAGTAAACTGACGCATAGTCAGTACCGAGACAGCCTCTTTTTGTTTTGGATGTGCTTCAAATTCAGAGATATGCAAAGGGTCTAAAACAAACTTCTTACCTTTAAATTTAAAGGAATAAGAATTGGCGTACCCGTCATAAAACACCTTCTTGTCATAGAGCCATGGTCATCCTAACAGCAAGTGACAAATGATCATAGGAACCACATCACACCAGGCCTCATCCACATAATTTCTTCCTAATGAGAACTTCACTAGGCAACGATGCTTCACCAGGATGGGATTTTCTTTATTAACCCTACTGACTCGATAAGGAGTAGGGTGTTTTTCAACTCTCAAGCCTAAGCGCCTCATTGCATCTCCAGAAATTACATTCATGCCTCTGTTGTTGTTGATGATGACATTCAGAGCACAGCCTCCATGTTCCATACGGGTGTGAAAAATATTGGTGCACCGTCAATCGAAATCAACCTGGATCTCCTTCTCAGTGCCAATTAGAACTCGATGGATCACACAACTGGGCAGGTCAGTTGCACCCAATGTTCTACTTCATCGTCATCACCTTCATCAATTTCCTCCTCCTCAATCCCCTCGACTGCATCAAACACTCTTAGTTCTCTTTCACAAACAAAGACCAGTTTTTTATCCCTCATAGGACACACAGCATCAAAGTGCCCAAATCCCTTACATTTATAACATTGTGGCCCTTCACCTGTGGCTTTGGCCTTCCCCTTTTGGTCTCCCATCACGGCGTTTCTAGCTTGGTCATTTGGCAAGGGTGGTTTCTGCAACGAGTAGGTTGGTAAGCACTCATGCCTATGATCCATTGATACCACTCGCCTCCCACTTAAAGGTCTCATTTGCTTCTCAATAAGCAAGGCTAATTGATAAGCTTCTCCAACGTTGATGAGTCGCACAATCAAAATTTCTTTGAGTTTGTTGCTCGTTTTCCACAAAAGCATTGGGTTCTAATTTCCCAAAAAAATCTGGAACATCCACCTTCATTCTCTTAGTTAGTTCATCAAGAGGATGATGGTCAACGTCACGCCCTCCTCATCCTCTGGAAAATTCTCATCCGTTAAGCCCAAAACAAACTCCACAATCACCAAATCCCCTGTCCCTGTCCCCCTCCCTATATTCTTCATTCTCTTCTTCCCCTTCACTATCGTTCAATACATCCTCCTCAAAAGACCCACGCACCCTCCTATTGTGAGGTCCAAACTCATCTCAAGTTCGACATTCATCCATTGCATCCAACCTATGATTAATCTACTCCAAGATAGATGGTACTCTAGGACAATTGCGAGTTGCGTGACTTGTTCTTGTACATGGGGTAGGTCAGTGTTTGGGTTTTGGTTATTCGACGTGTTGTAGGAATTACCACTGCGGGTTACAGGCATGAGACACTAAATTCCTTAAGGAAGGAAACATTTCTCTAATGCCAAAATTTGGTGCAAAGTCTCCAAGGTCAACCTCACGTTGACAGCCAGGAGGAAAAAAGGAGTAAAAACAGAGTCTCTCTGTAGATGGAATCTCTCCAAAAGTTGAATTCATCAACAAATGGCAACTGCCTTCTTTCTTCCATTTGACCCTCTTTAAAAGGAATGCATAGAATGCTACAATCTAGGAAATAAACTAGGAAAGAATTATCAACTAAGTAGCAATATTTTAAAACAAGCATATAAGAATTGTTAACAATTAGATAAGCCTCCATCATCCACAATTCAAGGAGCAGTTTCCGCATTGGTATCAGCCTCCAAATTTGCATCAGTTTGGCTAAATGATTAAGGATTAAATGAGACATGGATGATGTGAAGGATAAATATATAGGTTTCTATTGAGGTACTAGCAAGCTTTGTTGATGAAATTTTATTAAGACGAGAGATCATAAAAACCCGGTTCAATATTAATATGGTTAGAATATATAATGACCTGCCTCTCATGGATCGCTCGATGGCTTGTCACATAGTCGGAAAGCAGATCTCTTGGAAGTCAGTCTCCTCACCGACCACCGTCTTGGTAGGACTCTAGGCCATCAAGCAATATTCAACTGCATTCAAAATTAAGTTCTTTTTTTTTTTTTTTAATTCAAAACAACTTTGTATTACTCATCATTCAGGACATTACCCTTTTTGTCATGCAATACAGCATTGCATATTACATACGGTCCCTCCTCAATCCAAATTTTTCCCTCTCCTAGAACTAGAGCATGTTTGGCTAGCAAGTGGGCCACTCTATTCCCATCTCTAGGCACAAACCTTACATTCCACTCCCTTTTCCCTTTAAAAACTTGTTTGATATCTTCCAGAATATGCCCCATCCACGACTGATCTTCCTCATCTTTGTTGATCCTGTTGATGACAGCTGCTACATCTCCTTCGAAGATCACCTTTGACAAAGCAAGTTCATTGCATATTTCTAAAGCTTTCCATAATGCCCAACTCTCAGCTAAAGCAGGATCTACAACATGTTTTCTGACATCACAAATAGATACCAACACTTCCCCTTCCTCGTCTCTAATTACAATCCCCATCCCCATTCTTTTAGCCTCCATGTTTATAGCAGCATCCCAATTGGCTTTCACCTCATTAACACCTGGTTTTTGCCATTTCTTCAGTTGTACTCTAGCAGTAGTAGAGGCTGCATCTCCATCTTGAAAACTCTGTGCTGACTTATAATCCTCAAGCCCCTCACTAACCATTTTCAACAGTTTATTAGGACTGTAGAATTGATTCTCGAAGACATACTTATTTCTTCTTAACTAGATCCTTTGCATTGTGGTAGCAATCCATTCCATCTCCTCTTTGTTTAACTTGTTCATCATCTTAATCCATAGTTCTAAGAAAGCCCTTTCCTCTGTGACCCATTTTTGTACTAGACTGCTTTGCTCTGCCCATACATCTGCTGAAGAGGGACAGCTCCAAAGAATATGGATTACAATTTCCTCACCCCTTCCACATATTGGGCATAATGGATCTTCACCAACTATTTTTTTAACCAGATTACTCTTAGTAGGAATGATGTTATTAGCACCTTTCCATAAAAACATTTTAACCACAGCTGGCACCTCCATCCTCCAAATAAATTTCCAAACAGCTTCATCTTTGACTCTAGTTGATGCTTCCCCTCTTTCCTTCCTTTTGATATCCACTGCCAAGTGGTATGCACTCCTAACAGTAAACAAGCCATCTCTTGTAAAGCTCCAAAACCTCTTATCAGAAGACCCCCTTCTGCTCAACGAAATTTGAACAATAATTTTAGCTTCTACTGGTGTAAACACCTCATTAATAAGTCCTTCATCCCATGATATCGCATCTGGCCCAATCAACTTGTTCACCCTCACATCTTCCCAGGATTCCTTCATGGTAGATTGCACACACTTTAAAGTAGGCGTAGTCAACCACTTCTCACCCCAAATCTTAATATTATTTTCATCACCCACCCTCCAATGTTGGTGTTGTATTAATGAGCATGTGGAATTCGTTCATTTCTAGTACTAAGGGAAATCAATCAAGGTTTTTAGCTAACAATAAAATTAACTAGTCATTAATTACTTGCAAATTTTGTATTTTATGGGATTTTTAATTTCTAAGAGTTTTAGAATTATTTTATGTAATTTATTAATCTTTAATCAGCTTGCTTATTGTGGCACTTTGAAGACATGTTCTAATTAGTTTACACGTGTCATTCATTAAAAAAATGCTTGGCGAGAAGGTTGTTAGAATTTTTATTTGCAAAGTTACCCGTATTCCCATTATTAGGTATCCGTAAAAGGAAAGGTACTTTTAATGATTCGAGATCATATATTTTTGTTTTTATATTTTAGTTCACGTGTTTATTAGAAAATGCTAGCCAAACAAATATAATAAGGCCCACAAGACATGTTTCCAGTGACTCTTATGGGATAATGTTTGTTCAGTTCTACATAAAGGCCGGCTTAATATTAAAAAATAATAATAATAATAATAATAATGCAAGTGCTGTATAGTTATTTTAAAAAAATAAATAAATATAAAATTTGTATAAAAAAAATTAATTTTTTAATAATAAATCTCACTCGTTTTTTAAAATAATTATATGATATTTACGAACTCTATAATTATATATAACATTACTCTATTATTCTGTTCCACGATTGATCTGGTCATGAGTGATTATAGGAATTGAAAAACAGAAAATATATATTGCAGCCTACTGTACGCTGCAGCCGTAGCACACTCCACTGATTGAGTGTTAAAAAAAAAAAAACACAGCACAGGTGTGCTGTGGCTACGGACTGATACCCAGAATAACTCATTGAAAAATGGTTGCATTATCAATCCATTTATAAAATATATGTTTGATATAATACGTTAAAACATACGTTAGGCTTTTTTTTTTTGTTTTTTTTTTGAAACAAAAACATATACGTTAGTCTATGATTTTAGTTTCATAAGATATAGTATAAACTAAAAATTTCAAACAAATATTCAATTAGATTCCGACCCGTTAATAGTTTAACTAACAAACAAAACATACGAGAGTTGTATAGCACTAGGCCACTAGCCTCTCCCACTAGAGTTCATATGGGGATGGGCAATCACCAGTGCCCCCTTGTCAGCATCAAGCATGACAATTCACCAAGTTTTCTCAGAATTATAAAAATAAATTTATAAGTTAATATGATTTATATAGTATATTATATTTTTTTAAATAAAAATAATTATAATTTAATATATCACGTAAATTAATATATTTAATTTTATGAAATTCTTTTTGCAGTTGGACTTATCTACATGAATATATTCCGAGATTTATGTATCTATGAGATTATGATCGTAAATATCCTTTTTTTTTTTTTTTTTTTTTATATTTTTGCAGTTGGACTTATCTACATGAATGAGGTTTATCTATTGGACCTAGTAAGAACATTCAAGAAGGCGCTCTCTTGCGACTTCCGATGTCAAAATCGGTCCAATATCCATCCCCCACTACGAACCATCGGTCATTTCCGTGATTGCAAATGTATTATATTGCCCTCTTCTTTCATTCTTTTTTAATAAAGCGGGTTCACAATATTTATTAATAATTTAATGTTACTCAAAAAATTTATTAGGTCAATTATAATTTATAAAAGTTACATGAATCATTTTATATATATATATATATATATATATTTCTCTCGACAAAACTCTAAGAAATTTAAATATGTGGAACACAATAATGTATTCGAATTGGTCAAACTCTCAAGTCTCAACTATGATTTTACAGTTACTAATCACAAATTAACGTGACTATCTTTAATTTGCCTAAGTACGGATGTTTATTAAGATGCTCCCCCAAATCTTTTGTAACCGAATTCTTTAGCACCTTTTATTCTTATAGTTAAATAATACTTGCTTAAAATGGTTATCATCAATCTTATCGAATTAGTTTAAAGTGTGAAATGAGATAAAATAATTTTAAATTTTTTTTTAATATTATTATTATTTTAAAATTTAAAAAAGTTAAATTATTTATTATATTTTATATAAAAATTTAAAAAAATTATAATAATAAGATAAAATAAGTTAAAAATATTTATATATGAACTTATAATGATGCGATTTATTGATAATTTAGAAATAAATCATGTACACGTGGTAATAATTCGGCCAGCTAATATCATTGTACACTGCTGCAGGAATAGATATGGCGTGATGGCCAGATGCTGGCCCACAAAATGTGAAAGCTCCAGAAAAGTAATGTAATAATTACACTAGAGTATTTCACAGCCTGTCCATCACCTTTCTATTAACCTCTATTAATCTTCCTTCGTTCTACACCAGAGACCGTCAATATAAGTGCAGCACACACTTAGAAGCGGAGAGCAGTAACTAGAAGCAAAACGCGCAACTGTCGTGCGCTCAAAATCCTCCGGTTCGATTTCCGTCCAGACAACCATGCCGATCCGGAACATTGCTGTGGGTAGGCCCCAAGAGGCTACTCACCCAGAAGCCTTGAAGGCTGCGTTGGCCGAGTTCATCTCTACGCTCATTTTCGTGTTCGCCGGCGAAGGATCGGGCATGGCCTTCAACAAGCTCACAGACAAAGGCTCCACTACCCCGGCTGGGCTTGTGGCTGCTTCCCTAGCCCACGCTTTCGGTCTTTTCGTCGCGGTCTCGGTCTCCGCCAATATCTCTGGTGGCCATGTCAACCCGGCTGTTACCTTTGGCGCCTTCGTCGGTGGTAACATCACCCTCCTGCGTGGCATCGTCTACTGGATCGCCCAGCTCCTCGGATCCACCGTTGCTTGCCTGCTTCTTAAGTTCTCCACCGGCGGCTTGGTGAGATCATAGTCATCGATGGTTTTATTTATTTCGTTTTTTCATTTCCCTAAGTTACAGAGTGTATGTAGTTGTTTAATCGTGATTTGGGCTTCGTTATTGTTCATGGCAGACCACCAGTGCTTTCTCTCTGTCCGCAGGAGTGAGCGTTTGGAACGCCTTCATCTTCGAGATCGTAATGACGTTTGGTTTAGTTTACACAGTCTACGCCACCGCTATTGATCCAAAGAAAGGTAGTTTGGGAATCATCGCCCCCATAGCAATCGGTTTCATCGTGGGAGCTAATATTCTGGCAGGCGGTGCGTTCGACGGAGCTTCAATGAACCCGGCCGTGTCGTTTGGGCCCGCCCTGGTGAGCTGGTCCTGGGAGAACCACTGGGTCTACTGGGCAGGGCCTCTAATTGGCGGTGGGATCGCCGGAATAGTGTACGAGTTGTTATTCATAAGCCACACTCACGAGCAGCTGCCCCCCACAGACTACTGATCGAACAAAGAAACAAACGGTGTCTCATCATTTTGGGTATCAAATAAACAGGGGCGCGGCTTTTCTTGCTGTACGTACTTCGTCTTAGAGTTGGGGTTGTGTTTAGTTTGTCAATGTAACTGTCGGCCATCTTTTCCAGCATCATCGTCAATGTCATAACCACTGTTGTTTTCCCTGGAAGTCATCTTTGTGATTCTGAAGGTAGGGGTTGTGCTTTTGTGTTATTTTGCTTCTGTTGCATGATTGATAATTTGATACCAGTTCTTTGTAATTTCGTCTTTATAACACTGTTCTTTCTTTTTTGTTTGCTCTGCTTCTTTTGTTATTGCTACGTGGGGGTAGGTTGAATAGCCCGCGTCAGACAAGGCTTCGTGTTAGTTAAATATTCTCAACTCATCGTTATAATTTTTTTAAATTTTAATATAAAATATAAAAAATAATTTAATTTTTTTAAATTTTAAAATAATAATAATATTAAAAAATAATATTCTAATAATATTTTATCATCTCAACTCAATTCAACTCAACTCATTTCAACATTCAAACACAACCAAAATGTTATCGGTATTGTTTTAAATCTTCACAACCTTTAACCCTCTACATTATTTTTAATTTTTATTATTTTTTTCTTTTATCAAATATTTATTATATAAATAATGAATAAAAAATTTAAAAAAAATTTAAAAAAATTAACTTCAAAAAAATTTAAAAAATAGTAAAAATTTAAAAAAAATAAAAAATATAAAGTGCGATGAAAGTTGCGAGGTAAAACTCTTATTTCACATCAGCCGTTCGATCTTCAAGAGTTGTTCTTTTTTTTTTTTTTTTTTTTTGAAGGATCTTGGAGACAATAGGCCTTCCGCTGCTCCGCATTGGCACCCTATTGTTAAGATGGAAGGCCGAAGAAGCCTAATAGGAATAAATATTGGCCCATTAATGTTTCTTACAAAACCGTTAGAGTTCCGTGCTTTGAACATCTCTGTCACTTTAGTGTGTATATAAGGACATACTTGGATTATATAATAAAAAATAATCTGTGATTAGACGTAAATTATCAATTATTTTTATTGTATAATAAAATTAACAGTTTATATTAAAATCATATTAATTTATAAAATTATTTTAAATAATTCGATTATAATAATATTCTAATTATATATATTCATATTATTATATATAGTTATTCTAGGTTGCTCTTCAAATGTGCTCCAAAAGTATCTTTAATGTATTTTATTTATTTTTGAAAATATATTTAAGAGAAATAATATTTATAATTATGAAGTGTTTAAACGTCATGTAGTCATTCTAAAAAAAAAAAATACAAAATTTATATAAAAAAAATATGTTTTCAATAATGAATTTTATTTGTTTTGGAAATCATTAAACAATATTTAACAATATGTAACATGAGAAATGGTTTGTATAAATTTTAAATATATAAATTTTATATAAGTTAAATTTTATCTTAAAAAAATGTAAAAAAATTATTATTTTTTAGTAAAATTTATTATTTTAAAAAATATTTATATAAAATTTATCTATTTAAAATTTATATTTAGTATTACTATGGAAGGTTAATATAGAGGGTAACATAGAATTTACTTCTATATATATATATACACGTCATTGTTTCTTGGATCCCGAGTTGTCATTTCCGATTAGGCTAGTTGATTTGATGAGAATGTAATTGATTTTATTTAATTGATTTTTATTACATTAACTACTTAAATATGTTTATATCTATTGATGTAATTGAAAATAATATATATTATAAAATGGAGATGATTATTTTCTTTTTGCGTGACCAATTATATATTATAGCAACTGCGTCTAGCACAACGGAAGCACCGCAGATTTCCGATTCATCCCAAAAACACTACAAATACATACGTACGTACATATATACACAAGGAAAAATTAAAAGAGAAAAAGCCGTGGACTTCCAAAAGTTATTCAAAGCAAGAGCAAACAAAGTTCCTCTAATACCACATGTTACAAATACTTATCAAAAAATATGCCACATGCTACATTTCCCTTATCCAACATGTACACGTGGCAATAATTCCGGTAACTAATACAAAATTGCTTTGCTGTATAGATCAGGAATGATGGGTAGATGTTCTCCCACACAAAAAATTAATATGAAAAACCAAAGAGTAAATCGTTATCCGAGTATATCTCAGCCTGTCCACCAATCACACAAGTTGCAGGCAGATAGTAAGGCCTCGTCTCGTTCAATATAAGTGCAAGTGCACCAGCTGAGAAGCGGAGAGCAGCACCTAAGTCCTCAAACACACAGCTTAATTACCCCCCAAAATCCTCCGGTCAAGACAACCATGCCGATCCGGAACATTGCCGTGGGTAGGCCCCAGGATGCCATTCACCCGGATGCCTTGAAGGCGGCTTTGGCAGAGTTCATCTCGACGCTCATTTTTGTGTTTGCCGGCGAAGGCTCGGGCATGGCGTTTAACAAGCTAACGAACGACAGCTCCACTACCCCAGCTGGGCTTGTGGCCGCTGCCCTGGCCCACGCTTTCGGTCTTTTTGTTGCTGTCTCAGTCTCCGCCAACATCTCTGGTGGCCACGTCAACCCGGCTGTCACCTTTGGAGCCTTCATCGGTGGTAACATCACCCTCTTGCGTGGCATCCTATACTGGATAGCCCAGCTCCTTGGCTCCACCGTTGCTTGCCTGCTTCTTAAGTTCTCCACCGGCGGGTTGGTGAGATTATAATCATTGATAATTTCATGCTCAATGCTGCTTAACACAATACTTTCATAGTTGTCATCTGATTGTAACTTACATTTTGTTATTGTGCCTGGCAGACCACCAGTGCTTTCTCTCTGTCTTCAGGAGTGAGCGTCTGGAACGCCTTCGTCTTCGAGATTGTGATGACTTTTAGTTTAGTTTACACAGTCTACGCCACTGCACTCGATCCAAAGAAGGGTAATTTGGGAGTTATCGCCCCCATTGCCATCGGATTTATTTTGGGTGCTAACATTCTAGCGGGTGGTGCGTTTGATGGAGCTTCCCTGAACCCAGCAGTTTCGTTCGGTCCCGCCTTGGTGAGTTGGTCCTGGGAGAACCACTGGGTGTACTGGGCTGGACCTCTTGTCGGTGGTGGACTAGCGGGAATTGTGTACGACATCTTTTTCATCAACCAAACTCACGAGCAGCTGCCTCCGACAGGCTATTGAAAGTTTGAAACAATAAGAAACAGCGGATCATTATTTTGGGCATTGTATGAACGGCCGTACGCATTTAATCAAACCTTTTCAATAATTCTTATGTTTAGTTTTTCTTCGTACGTAGATCTTTTCTATACCATTGTGATAAGCAGCGATGCTAAGAATTTATCCATGAATAATGATAACAATATCTCTCCATATAATATAAGAGTAATTCTACATACAGTCATAAGGTGCACAAACGTCTTATAATCATTTTAAAAAATAACAAAATTTATTATTAAATAATTAATTTTTTTCACATGATTCTTATATTTACTTATTTTTTTTAAAATAAATTAAATTATGTTTACGCAGTATTTTACGATTGTAAATATTATTTCTTATAATATAATGTACAATAACAAAATAACCTCATGATTTTAACATGATCATAAATTATAAATTATGGTAGTCGAGAACAACAAGAAAAGGGTTAGAAAGAATAAGAGATGATAGAAAAGAAAATCATAGGTCATTTATGGTTTTAGTAAAATATAAATCTTGACTATAAAATTTTTTTTGTAGTCGAACTTTTGATTTAGAAAGATCAAAACTTTTATTAAATATCCAGGCTAATCTTTTCTTTATATAAAAAATCTATATGTATTTTTAATTAGAGTTTTTAATAGTCTTGTAAGCTTTTTCAAACCTATAAAAAAGGGGGGTTGTTTTCAATTTTTTTTTCTTTGTTGAAGAAATAATTATTGTGAGAATTTTTTAGAATAGAGAAGTTTTTGGTTTTTTATATGATTTAAGGTATTAAGGGTTATTTTAAAAGAGTGATGCTAGGAGAGTTTCAGAAAAGTGATGCTAGGCTGCATCCAGCAGTGATAGTTGGGCGTGCCGTGCCGTCTAGGTAAAATTTATTTTTTTTATTTTTTTTATTTTTCCTTTTCACATATTTTTAACATCTTTAAACATTTTTAAAATATAAAAAAATGTTAATATACTAATAGTTACTTCCTTAATCAATAAGTAAAAAAATTAAAAAAAATTAAATATATAAGCTATCAAAATGAAATATCAAAATAAGAGAGTATATTAGTATTATCCATTTTAAAATTATAGGAAATAATTTTGAAGGAACGTTTTAGAATATGATCATAGGCTTATTTTTGCTCTTAAAAATGAATCCCATTGTCTTTGAAATTGTGTAACACGCGCAAGAGCTTGTTTTTTTCAAAAGTATCCTCTAATTTCCTAGCTTTCTTCCACGTTTCTTTTTATTTTTTCCTTTTTCTTTTCACATTTCGTTATTAAGCAAGGATTTTAATCACAAAGGCTGGTATAGATTCCGGAATAAATAATTTCATTTGTATATAAATATGTCCTGATTTACTTTTAATACTAGCGTTATTGTTTCTACTGATGAATGATCATTGTACGTAGTGTGCACAACCAAACATTTATGAATTGACAAAAAATAAATAAATTTAAGTGTTGATCATTCAAAGGAGTCGTGTATATGATAGGAATAATTTAGTTAATGGAGTTTAAATAAAAATTAGAGAAAATCTATTCTGTTTTCCCATTCTGTAATATTAAAATAAGCTATTTTAAAATTTTAATATTCTTATTCTAAAAGCTCCATATAATTGACGCCAAAAAGGATATTTTTGTCTAATGACTAAAAGTTTAACTTTTCTTAACGAGTTTTCTCTTTCTAACAAAACTTTAACTTTCATAAAAATAAATTTATAAATTAAAGTGATTTAATGTGATATATCATATTATAAAATTATATTTATTATAAAATAAAGATAACAAATCATATTAAATCACATCAATTTATAAATTTATTTATGCAAAAGTCTCTTGTAATTTCTTAACAATCTATTTTATAATCAATTAACAAAAATATGTTACATCATTAAACGTAAAATTTAGTTTTCTAAAACTAATTTTTATATAATATAAAATTATAAAAGAGGGGCTAGTTTATTTTTATAAAATTTTTTATCTTATTTCATCTATGTTATTTAATTATTACAAATTTTTTAAATTTTAACATAAAATATAATAATAAGCAATTCTTTTTCAAATTTTAAAATAAAAATAATATTAAAAAAATATATTTTAATAATATTTTATTTAATTATCAACTTTTATTTAATAATGATAGATTTATAACTCTTTTACCACTATTTTATTATTCTTAGTGTATTTTTTTATTATTATTTTTAAATATCTTTAATTATTAAAAAAATTTATAAAATATATAATTTTATTAATAGTCATTTTTTTAATTATTAAATAAATTATTTTTAAATAAAATTAAAAAAATAATAAAAAAGAGATAAGATTATCATTATTGTTGTCACAAGTATGAAAAATCCGACTTTTAAGGGATTATTGTTGTCATTTTACTTAAATCCGACTTTTAAGGGATACTGCTGAGTGTATCAAACCCAGCAAGAAAAGCTCTACAGCAAGGGAGTCGTTGGGCCTAGAGATTCCCGTGTCTCAAATCATGATGAACTGACATGCAGCGCAACACGTGAAAGTTCTGGATTCATAGTTGGGGAGCACATGGCCTTACGCTACTTTTATTATTTGAAGGGACCTCACCTTTTGTCCTTTCTTTGCCTTTTCCAACTCACTTTTTCCTCCCAATTCGTGGACTCCAATTTATTCAAGTGTTGTTATATTCATCGCTTTCAATTGTCATTATGGTGACGTTTGGATTTATAAATCATCTCAATTTATTTTAATTTATCTTAATTTATTTTATTATTATTTATTATTATTTAATAACTTTAACTTACAAATCTTACTACTATTCACAACTCATCTTATTACTATTTATAATTCATCTCAACTCATTTCAGCTCATCTCAAGTCATCTTCAACGTCTCCTAAGAGTTATAGTTAGTTATAAAATTTTATTTTATTTTTTTATTTATATATATATATTTTTTAATATTTTTTAAAAAAATAAAAAAATTATAATATTATTAAAAAATATTTTCTTAACCATTAAGTTAAAAAAAATTAAAAAAACAAAACAACATAGATAAGTAGTAAAATGGAGAGGAAAGAATAGTATTATCTTATTGGAAAAATATTTGCATCAGCCTACTATTCATCACACACTTAACACACTTAGTGTATTGAGGTTTAATAAAAAAAAAAAAAAATTGAATGCATGGTGTGTGAAGTGTGTAGGTTGATGCATAGAATTACCCTTTTTTATAAAAAATTTTTTAATATTTTTTAATATTTTAAAAAATAAAATAAATTTAAAATATTATTAAAAAATATTAAAAAAATTTCTATAAAAAATAAAAAATAAAATAAATTTAAAATATTATTAAAAAATATTTCTTTAATTATAAAATAAAAAATATCAAAAAATACATTATGAATCAGAAAGTAAAATAAAAAATTACTTTTTTATGTTTTTTATTTTACTTAGTAATTAAAAAAATATCTTTTAATGATATTATAAATTTTCTATTTTTTAAAAATATTTAAAATTATTAAAAAATTTATATAAAAAAGAATTAAAAAAATACATAAAATTATACATACTGGCTAACGGTAGCTCCCAGCAGTGGGGTGGCTCTAGCATTATTCATTAGATTTTCGTAGAATTTGTTAGGAAATATTCTGAAATGCTTTGTAAACTATAGAATATGTAAAATAACAAAAACAAATTTGAAAAAGAGAACTTGGTGTTGAGGCACATTGTAATAGACGCTTTCTTTAGAATAAATTTCGTCGCCTCCAATATTAAACATGCACTAGGCTTCTTGACAGTCTACTCCCAAGATACAACAACGTTGGTTCCCGTTAATCTCCTCGTCGGTGCACACAAAAGGAAATCCTTGAACCCGATATAAAATAGCCAAAACCCAAAGAAAGAAAGACAATGAGAAGGAGAAAGTGTTTCTCTAAGTTTTTTAGAGAATTTGGAGTTAATGAATTTATGGGTGGGGTTCCCTATTTATAGAGAATGAAATGACACTTGTGAAAAGTCACAACTAAAATGAATGAACACTTTGAGAAGTCACAACTTCTCAAATATTAGAGAATACATTGAAAATGTTTCTAATTCACCAAAGGACGCAACCCTTTGTTTGGTTGGGAAGCGGTTAAGGCTCATATCCCTAAGAGACATACATTGGTCCAAGTACCAAGACACATTTTAATTTAAATCTAGATAACCGAACCGATACATTAAATAATAGTAATGATTTACATTATTTTGACTTTACATCAAATATTTTAATCATTTCTAAAATGAAAAACCAACAATCCCTCACTTGATTAAAATATTTTAAAGAACATAATACAATATAATTTTCTTTGAACTAGGCACTATGCATCAATAGAGGTAGCTTGCGGCTTTGAACGTCTACCTAGTGTTAGCGTGTTTCCATCTGAAAGATCTATGGTGAACCAAGTCTTGAACCAGAATCTTTTAACTCAGGCTTCTTCACACCACACACATAGTACGACATATATCAGGTTCCTTTCAAGGTGGTGCATAAAGGTCGTGCATAGCATCTTGGGATGATTAGCACTCTAGGGAGTAGCCCAATTACCATGACTGCGGCCCCACAGTCACACTCACATAGGTGAGCCCTCCAAGAGTACCTGCAATTCAATACATTGCCTTAGTCTTGGACTCATTCAAAGCATTTCGTTTTTCATTTGCCATTACATTTGTAGCACTCACATCCTAGGGATGTACCTATAATAATATTTTAATAGTGTTATTCAGTCACTCAAATAGTTTGTTCTTCCCATTGAACCTTCTTCTTGGGATCTCTAGTCATGAAGGTTGGGTTGCTGCTTCAGGTGACCTAATTAATGAACTTCAGTCCCATTCCCTTGATGTACGTATAACCTTCGACTTTGCCAGTCCTTTCGTCAAAGGATCCGCTAAGTTATCTTCTGACTTAACATATTTCAAAGTCAGGTATCCATTCTTTATCAGGTATCATATCGTAGAATGTCTGATACTTAAATGTTTCCCCTTATGATTAAAGTGTTTATTATTACAAACACTTATCACAGCCTGATTGTCACAAAGAACAGAAATAGCTGTCATTGGTTTTTTAACTAGTGAAATTTCTGATAATAAATTCTTAAGCCACTCTACCTCATGTCCGGTAGTATCTAAAGTTATTAATTTAGCTTCCATAGTAGATCGTGAAATCACAGTTTTCTTAGAAGATCTCCAAGCCACAACTGCTCTATCGAGAGTGAAAATATATCCACTCGTTCCCTTATGATCTACTGTGTCAGTTATCCAACTAGCATCATTGTATGTTTTTAATACAGTGGGATACCCAAAATAATGGATACCATATGTCATGGTTCCTTTCAAATATTTAATAATTCTTTCCAATGCCTTCCAATGAGAATCATTAGGCCTACTAGTACATCTGCTAAGTCTACTCACAGCATATGAAATATCAGGTCTAGTAGAAGTAGCAATATACAGTAACATACCAATAATCTGAGAATATCTCAGTTGTGATACAGGATCTCCAAGATTCTTACTTAAATGCAAACAAGGATAAAAATGAGTACTGACAGGTTTGCATTTGAATCTCTCAAACTTTTTAAGAATCTTTTCAATATAATAAGATTAGTTTACGCTAATACCATCACAAGATCTCATTAATTTAATATCAAGAATTACCTGTGCCTCTCCTATGTCTTTTATGTCAAAATTCTTAGATAAAAAATTTTTAACATCAAGAACAATATCTATATTAGTACCAAAGATGAGAATATCATCAACGTAAAGACATAGCATTACGCATGCACCATTAACTATTTTAATGTATAAACACTTATCAGATTTATTTATCTTACATAAGATAAAATTATTTCATCAAACTTTTGGTGCCATTGTTTAGGAGCTTGCTTCAAACCATAGAGAGATTTAATAAATTTATAAACATTCATTTCCTATCCTGGAACCACAAACCCCTCTGATTGATCCATGTATATCTCTTCTTCTAGATCGCCATTAAGAAATGCGATCATTACGTCCATTTGGTGGATCTCAAGTTTATGGATCGCTGCTAGAGCAATTAGAAAACAAATTGTGGTTATTCTAGTAACAGGAGAATATGTATCAAAATAATCGATACATTCTCTCTGTGTAAAGCCTTTTGCAACCAGAACCCGATATAAAATAGCTAAAGCCAAAAGAAAGAAAGACAAAGAGAAGAAGGATATGTTTTTCTAAGTTTTTTAGAGAATTTGGAGTTAATGAATTTATGGATGGGGTTCCCTATTTATAAAGAATGAAATGGTACTTGTGAAAAGTCACAGCTAGAATGAAATGACACTTGTGAAAAGTCACAACTAAAATGAAGGAACACTTTGAGAGATCACAACTTCTCAAATATTAGAGAATACATTGAAAATATTTCTAATTCATCAAAGGACACAACCTTTTATTTGGTTGGGAAGCGGTTAAGGCTCATATCCCTAAGAGGCATACATTGGTTCAAGTACCAAGACACATTTTAATTTAAATCTAGATAACCGAACCGATACATTGAACAATGATAATGATTCACATTATTTTCACTTTACATCAAATATTTTAATCATTTTTAAGATAAAAAATCAACAGAATTTAAATTGTCATGAAAAATTTCTTATTATATAATAACTTTTCTTTTCTGTTTTAAATAAAAGATTCTGGCCTTAGGAGAATATCTTCTTGTCTTTTTTTATTGGATGTATGTGATGACCTTTCGAGAACAGTAAGGGACAAAGTCGGTAACTATGATATTTTAGCTCTGCCAACAGATATGTTTCGAGTGGGATGAGTACCCCGTCGTAATCACACAACTTGAAACCCTATTTATGTAACGAAATTAATTACTTGAAAATGATTGTACCATCCATCGGACAACCTTTTTGATAATATAGATCACATATTCTTTTTCTATTTTTTTCAAGTTTTTAATTTCTTTTAAATGGGTATGAACGGCTTGAGTTGGAATCATATATATCCCTTATATTTTAAAAGTGGTTATAAGAAAATAAATAGTAATTAGTATTTGATACTTTTTTTTCTCTCTATTTTTTTCATTTATGCCGGTGTCTTACTTGATCTTATTACGTTTTTATTTCTTTTGAAAAATCTGATTTTTTCCCTTCTTTTTTATCGATTTGTATCAATACGTCAGTAATATTGTTTGTTTTCACATCTCATTTGTTTATTTCCGTCTCGTTTGTTTTCATAATCATTTTCATCTCATTTCATTTAATCTCATTTAATCATTACAATTTTTTTAAATTCTCATACAAAATAAAATAAACAATTCTACTTTTTCAAATCTCAAAATGAAAATAATATTAAAAAATATATTCTAAAAATATTTTATTCAATTTTCAACTTTTACTCAACTCATCTGTAATAGCAAACAAGGCAATAGGGCATCTGTGTTTTTCTTCATCCGTGTGAGTAATTCATATTTTGTGTGTTATGTCGGTTTTACTCTTGTGTTATGTTCTTTGTATCCATTTAAGTGAAAGTTTATTTGTCTTTTGATGTAAATAGGCCAAATGTGACAAAAATATTTTAAGTACATATATATTGTTTAAAAGGATGACGGTCCTTAAATTTCATATATGTATATATATATTCACTAACAATATTATATCACGGCTTTAGATAGAATATTTATGTCATTACTTCAAAGCAGGTATATGTTATTCTTTTTAATAAAAATTGAATTAATCCTAAATGTCATGCCTATTTAAGCTATCTTTAACTTTCATGGTCATTATCTAGTTATTTTCTGCTTCAATGCATTAAACTACTCATTAATCGATTTTAAGTAAAAAAATCACATTATTTTTAATTTTTGTGGACATTACTAATTTAAAAAAAAAAATCTTCCAACTAGGCAAACGTGCCTTGTACGTGCTCCACTGCTGTTGTGTGTATATATATATTTATTTCTAATTTGCTTTATTTAATAAAGAGTTATTAATTTACGAATACTATAACATTGTTCGAATGTTAAACAAGTAGAAGCTCAGTTCAAATTAGTATAGATTTGTGAACAAAATTGTAACGATCAACGATTCTCAATGACTTCATCAAATATCAATGAATACAATGATGGTATGAAAAATGCTAGCTGTACATGTAAAAAAATCTATGTCAGTTATTGATATACTAAAAATTAAAAAATTAAAAATTAAAAAATTAAAAAAATAAATTTTATATATAAAATTATTAATAAAATTATAAATACATATAACACTAAAATATAGTATATTGATCACAAAAATAGCACAAAGTTAGAAAGGACGCATAGCAATGAAATCAAGCTCTAGTACTCTTCCGGGTTAAACTCATTCATTTGTTTTAAATAACATACAAAAAAGTAAAATTATTTTAAAATATAATTATAAAAAACTTTATACTTATTTTTTTTTGTTATTAGACACTTTACCATTGGGTCTACAGTGAAACGTACCTCTCGGCGTATAGAATCTGGTATCCAAGAAGGTATCCCTACTCTTAAACTACCAATTAATTTATTACTCTTAAATTACTATTAAATAATATAATATTTTTTTAAAATTTAATTTTACTTTTTGATTTTAATTTGATGTACTTAAAATTTAAAAAATTAATAAATAAATTATAGATAAATTGTCAGTATATCACTATTTAAAATTATAATGCATTTCATTTTCCTCTCTTTCTCTTTTCTCTCTTATATGATTGATTGATCCACGGGATGAAGACATGACGGGATGGTGATAAAAAATGTCGATGGGGGGTCCCACTTATTACCGTCCACCCATGAGGATTGTCTGTTCTTAATAAATATACTTTATTGCGCACCGGAAGGATTATACGATGACAATGATTATGAATCATAATGTTCAAGAACTCGTTTGTTTTTATAAATAAAATAGATAAAATAAAATGAGATTAAAATTAAAATATTAAATAAAATATAGTTAAAATATATTTTTTTAATATTATTTTTATTTTTAAATTTTAAAAAATTGAATTATTTATTTTATTTTATATAAAAATTTTAAAAAATTATAATAATTAGATAAATTAAATTAAAATGAATATAAAAATAAAATAATATATTTCTCTAATTTTAATGATAATGTTGGGTGAAGCTTTGACTCTCTCGCTCAATCCTGATTGGAGCCTGTGCTTCTAATATGTACGGCTAGCTTAAAAACATGATGTTTTATATTCCAGTTCTCTATTGAAAATATCCATTCAACAGCCTGGTAGAAAGACAAAAGCACAGTTCTTGAGCTGGTTTGCTTGATTGTTTTGTTTATTCTTTAATAAAATACTATATTTTTCAAAGTATCGTTTTCTAAGATTCAACCATTATTGTGAGGGAAGGCTCGCTTAAGAAGGGCCAATGTCTAAGAAAGTCAAGGTCCATTTTCGGAGGGCCCAAGCTTAAGAAGGTTGAACCACGAAGTCCGAGTCTAAGTAGGGAAGCCAAGGATTCCGGACGAGAGGGTCGAGAAGTCAAGTAAGCGCAAACCCGATCTATTCGGGTCTGTCAATTCAAGGTCCGGGAGGATCGGGGTCTGCAAATTAGCAAATCAAGTTATTGGGCCGGGTGGGCAACACATCATCATACCCCCGACCCCAGAGTCCCGAATCCCAGGCATGAGCCAACCTAGATTGATGTCAGGAAAACCGGCGCGCAGTGGAGCGTCCCACGAGCCAAGGACGGCTCGCCCACAATCTGTCACCTCCTGACATGACAGAGAAGTGGCGGCTGCGCAGACGTAGGACAACAGACACGACGCAATCCCTCATTAGGTCGCAGACTAATCCCTACTAAGGCGATAGAGAATGGGTGGTGGCAGGCCTGGCATCTGACACACCACGATCTCCCTCGGCTGAAAGGCCCGACTCAAGTATAAATAGGGGATGACCTTCTTATGGGAAGGGATCGATTCAACTTATGTAACTCTTATTTTGCATTGTGTTTTCCTTCTCCAAAGAGCAATCCACTGACTTAGGCATCGAAGTGATCTCGGAGGCCACGGGAGCCTCATTTTCTTCCTAGTTGTAGGTACCTGGGAGCTTGGGCTTTGAGGAACTGTTCGGGCTATGAAACACGACATCAACAGTGGCACCGTCTGTGATATTAGTTTTTCATAAAAATGTGTACTTCGCATGCCGGCAGCGATGCGGTCCCAGGCTACGAGAAGGGAAGACCGTGAGGAAGAAACAATGGAAGCACGACTTGCAAGCATGGAGGAGACCATCAAGAAACTAACGGAGGAGGCCGGGATGCTTCACCAAGAAAACGCGGCCCTCAAGTTTGTGAATGAGGAGCTGGCGGGAGGCGTAGAGCTAAGTGGCAACGAGCAAGAGGGTTCGTGAAGAATTTCGGCAGACACTGTGGCGGAAGAAGAAAGGCGCAAAATGCACCACAAAATCCGAGAGTTGGGAGACGAATGTGTGGAAATGGAAAAGAAGATGGACACCCCTTCGACCGTAGACCAGCTGCTAACCAGCTCTGACCTCCCTTACAATGAGGAAATCTTGGCTATGCCCCTTCCTCCCAAATTCAAAGTTCCCTAGATGGAAGCCTACGACGGGTCCAAAGATCCGCTGGAGCACTTGAAAACTTTCAAGGCCACATGATTTTACATGGCTTCCCAAGAGAGGTCACCTGCCGGGCCTTCCCCCTAACACTAAAAGGAGCGGCCCAGAGTTGGTTTGGGGGGCTGTCGTCAGGAACGATAGGAAGCTTTGAGGAGCTTGCGCGCCTCTTCATGACACAGTTTCTAGCCAGCCGCAAGAGGAGACGCCTCGCGGCCTACATCCTGATGGTCAAGCAACGGGACGACGAGAATTTGAAGTCATACCTCTCGCTGTTCAATCAGGAATTCATGACCACTAACGACTAGGATGAGAAGATCACATTAGCAGCACTCCTTGGGGGTATCTGGTCGCTGAATCTGTTCATGACCGAAATAGCACAGAAGACCCCCACCACGCTGAGAGAATTTATGGATCGGCCATATGAGTTTATCAATGCAGAAGATACTCTGGAGGCATTGATGGCCCCTCGACGAGCTGAGATGGAACGGGTCGGCATAAAGGCAGTAGCTCAACGTCCCAACCGTGATAACCGTGAAGGGGAGAGGCGGAGAGCATCAGATGTGAAGAGAAAGAGAGAAGCACCGGCTTGGACTCAGGGAGCGAGCCGCGCCCACGCAAACTTGGCAGTAGAAGAAAACCCTCGGGTAGAACACAAAGGAGAACGCCCCCGTGTGGTGGAGAGCCTATCGTTTTGTGAGTATCACATGAACAATCGACACAACACGCGCGACTGCTACGCCCTAAAGAAGATTAAAGAAGAAGAGCAGAAGAACCGGGTGCATCGGCCGGGGAATGAAACGAAACCGATCCCAAGATAGGTGCCCAAACTTTCGACATGGAGAAGTCCCGAGAAGACGGGATGTCAGGGATCGCAGGCGAATAAGCCCCACCATGGAGGATGGGCCGCTTAGGGAGATTAGCACTATCACGGGGGGGTATGCAGGAGGAGGGGTCACCTCGTTAGCCTGAAAGGCGCACGCCCGGAAGGCGCGTTACAAGGAGGTCTTCAGTGTGGCAAATGGAGTAAGCAGACCGCAACGATGTACTGGAAGGGTTGCGATAACCTTCGACGTAAGAGATGCAGAAGGCATTCTCCACCCGCATGCTGATGCATTGGTGGTGACGTTGCAAATTGCGAACTTCCGAACTCGGAGAATCTTGATAGACAACTGCAGTTTGGCCGACATCTAGGTTTGGGACACTTTCATCAAGATGGCCATCAATCCGGATCAGTTACGCTCGGCCCCAATGCCACTCAAGGGTTTCACGGGAGATGTCGTTCATCCAGCAGGTGTCATTACCATCTCAATCTTGGCAGAAACGACACCCAGGATCGCCACCACCTTGACCGATTTCCTGGTTGTGAAGACTCCATCCTCATACAATGCCATACTGGGGCGTCCGACCCTGAACAACTTGAAGGCGGTGACATCTACCTTTCACCTAAAGGTGAAGTTTCCCACCGACTCGAGGGTCGGTGAAATCTACGACGAACAGGTTCTAGCCTGGGAATGCTATGAAAGGGATATGAGACATGAGGTGTGAGTTGTATCGGCCATAGAAGCACCAAAAGAGGCCCCCACGCTCGGGTTACCCCCGGTCCTTACTGAATGGATGGGGTAATTCATGACGAGCAGACCCTCCGACAAGTCGCAAGAAGACGGGTCCCTTGACTCGATAAAAAGTCACGGGGTATCTCTCGCGTCCCAGGACTTCAAACCTGACCCCGCCCCGACTAAGTTAAAGCTGTGGGGTACCTTTTATGTCCCAGGACTCGGAATTAGACCCCGCCTCGACCAAGTCGAGTCTATACACTCGCAAGAAGATGAGTCCCTTGACTCGATAAAAATTCGAAGGGTGAGGTACAAGCCTAAAGCGAGCAACGGTCAAGGAAAAGACCCATGCAAATGTACAAGCTTTTTGTGATAATATAGAAATGCTCAGAAGGAAGCAGTATCATACGCAGAAGCCCACACAACTTGAGGGTCACATCCGAAGCGAGTCTGTAGAAAGGATTACGGTCTTGCAAGCCATATCGTCTGAACCCAAAAGTATGGTCCAAAGCCACATAGGAGACCCGTACTTGGGGAAAGACTGCGGATTGGACGCAAGGCAAGCTGTAGGAATGTACGTGCTTTGTCCCATTAGTTTGTCTTTCTCATCCTATAGAGGGACGACTGATACTAAATGGCCCCTATTCAAGGACATTAGAAGTCAGAAGGACACATGAAGATTTCACCCGATAAGTTGTTTAAGGTAAAAGTCAAAATCTCACTTTTGAGATTATAAGCATTGGAGTTCTTTGGAGTTGGAGTCTTCAAAGAAGCAAGTGAGTTCAAGAGAGGAAGAGTAGTGTCAACATTGTTGTAGTACTTTATATACTGTGAGGTAAGTAGTATTTTATATACTGGAAATGTGGGGTGAATTTAACTTTGCATATTCTGTAGGGGTGTCAAATCGTATTTTTGGGTTATGTTCGTGTCCTGTCAAGTCATGAACATTCGACTATATAGGTCAACCCGAACCCAACCCGTTAAGCTAAACGTTTCAAACCATAACCTAACCAATTTAGATAATGGGTCGTATCGTGTCACCTGTCTTGACCCATTTAATAATTAATTAGAAATATGTTAACACAATACACATTTAAACCCATTTGTTTCATGTAAATGGGCTGAACTAAAATGAATATTTATTAACATAATTTCGCATAAAATTTAAAATCAATATTTATTAATAACCACAATATCTTAGAATATATATATATATATATATATAAATATTTTTGAAAGTTTGACATATAACAAGACCAATATTACAAACCTTACAATAACAAATATGAGTATAAGTCTAAAATTACAATAAAAATAATAAAAATAACAAAAATATAAGCTTACTGATAAATTCCAATATTACAACTTAACAATAACAACATTTTAATTTGAAATAAATTCTAAATGGGTCAAAACAAGTTGATTTCATGTTAAGCAGGTTGACCCGTTAGTGACCCGTTTATAAATCGTGTCTTAACGGGTCTTCCCATTTTGACCCAAATCCATAAACATCAAACCCAAACCAGCTAATTTCGTGTCATGTTTTTGTTGGGTTCATGGTTACATATTGCCACCCCTAATAATTAGATAACTTTTCCCTTTATTCTCATGAAACCAATATACATCTTCTTCATTTTGTTTATGGATTATTTTTACACTACGATTTTAGACGATGAGTTTGAATACCTAAATTGGTGGTGATTATAATTTTTGGGTGCGCGAGTCTGACCATGTATCATCATCATGGGAGGATTGAGGAGTCCTCGCACCATTCCTATGACACATTGCCATGAGTTTCATACGGAGAGTAAGGGTCCATGTGATGATCGAGGTGAAATGGTTTTGTATTAGTGTAACTTGATAGACAGGTGAAGCGATTCTCCAGGCATAGCATGTGTGGTGTCTTTGAGTTAGTTGACAGGGTAGACGTGTCTCAAGGGCAACAAGAATACTTCAATGTGTGTGTGTGTGTGTGTGTGTGTGTGTGTTGGAAGATTTGAAACAGGCAAATCAGCTTGTACATTGGCCGGGTAGGAGCGATTCCTCAGATTGAACGTTGAAGTAGTTTTATTGTTTGACATTTTATGTGTTGAGATTCTATATGATGAGATATGCTGAGTTTTATACGCTTGAGAAGAGGACGGTTCCTCGCCTCGGTGATATTTATGTATACTTGAAATTTGCATAGAGGATAATTCCTCATAGGGTGATTCATCTCTATGCTTATACACTGTGTTTTACCAAGAGGACGATTTTCTTGCCATGACTATGGATACATGTGTTTCTTGCTTAAAAGGTTATTCCTCTTCGTGCATGAATATAGGTGTTCAAAGATCCTTTAATAAGTAATACTTTCTTCAATTTCAATAATCATAATAATAATAAGTAATCCAATGTGGAAACTGTCACTACATGTTAGCTAAAATTGAAAAAGTGACTACTTGTAGTCACTGGCTGGATTTCTTAGTAAATAATAGTGCTCTTATAACAAATTGATGCATGCTCTAATGATTGAATATTGTGGTGACTTTAGACGAAGTTCTAATTCCTACTAGCAGGTCCTTTCATTCTCTGAAGGGTAAGGTGGAAGTTAGTGGTTTAGTTATTAAATTTACCTTATTTCTCTCTAGATTGTAGAGGAGACTAACATGATTTTCATGGCGGAAGAACTAAAGCATTTGTGGGAAGGGTTTACTCTCACAGAGGAAGAACAAGGGGAAGTTTTTCTTTGGGAACAAGCAACTAAAAGATCCACTCAAAGAGGCAAAAGATGTCTCATAACCCTCATATTGATGGATAAGAGCATAAATAAAGAAGCTTTTAAGTCAACCATGACCAAAATTTGGAATCTTGAAAGCTGGATAGTGAACGAGGTAGGGTATAATCGGTTGTTAATCGAATTTCAGAAGGCAGTTGATATTGAACGCGTACTTTCGTCTTTGGTCTTTTGATAAGCATTTGATATGTGTCCAAGAGTTTGATAGTCACACACCCCCTAATGAGATTAATTTTACAAACGAACCTTTTTGATCTAGATTCACAACATGCGGTTGATTGCCATGACAAAAGAAGCAGGGGAAAGTATAGGTTCAACAGTGGGGGGAGTGATAACTGTAGATGTTGATGAGGAGGGAATTGGCTAGGGACATTTATAAGAATCACAGTTAAATTTGACATTATGAAACCATTAATACAGGGCATATAGATAAGAATTGAGGGGAAACAAATAAGGGTAGATTTCAAATATGAGAGGCTGCCAATAATATGTTTTCAGTGTGGAGTTCTTAAGCATCTAGATAGGGCATGCACAATGGATAAAATCATGACCCTTTCGACTAGGACAATAACAGCACAATATGGTCAGTGGCTAAAAGTATCTCTTGTTAATTCTAATGGATATGGTGGAAGAAAATATGGGGGTAGAGGGGACAAAACTCAGGTCAATCCCAACTACTAGAGTAGCAGAGAAGTGGGGTATAACAAGGAAACAATTATTAATAAAGATGATTCATCAACTTAGATGGTGGAGCAAAGCAAAAACATAGAAGCTGATGAAGATCCCAATATTAATGCTGAGAATAGTCAGATGGATAAGAGCCTACTACATGAGATCACAAATAGTCCTGGTCTATATGACAATGAGAAGAGGCAGTCACAAGAAGTGGAGGAAGAGGATGCTCCTGATCATTTGGGCTTACTGATGAATCAAGTCAACATCCCTTCAGGCCCATCTGCTAATCAAATCTCCTACACCAATCTAGTAAGTAACTCTGATCAATCCAGTGTGAATTCTTATTTTACAGTTGATAGTAATGCTAAGAAATTAGGATGGAAATGAGAGCTAGAGCGGCTCATTCGGTAGGGACCACTTCTCTAGCCAATATGGGAACCCAAACTAGTGAAGCACCAGGAATGAAAAGAGGAAGTTATCTGTGTGACAGCATAGATATGGATATTCATCTAAAAAAATCCAAATCAGAGCTCAATCTTGGAAAGAGCATAACTTAGCCCCACCAGCAGAAATGAAGTGCTTAAGTTGGAACTGTAGAGGGCTTGAGAACCCTCGAACAGTGAGAGAGCTTCACTTAACGGTGAAGACTAAGGCCCCCAACATAGTGTTTCTGATGAAAAGAAGAGAGAAAGTTGAAAGAGTTAGAAACCATATTGGATGTGATCAAAGTTTTGTAATTGATAGTAGAGGATGCAGTGGTGGCTTAGCCATGTTTTGGAATTCCTCCAGTTTAGTAGAAGTGGACTTCTACACTAATAGTCACATATCAGTTAATGTTACTAATACTGATAGTGGATGGAAGAAATGGCTCCTTACTGATTTTTATGGCAACCCTATAACCGTTAAAAGACTAGGGAGCTGGCAGTTGCTTAGGGCATTAAAACCCATGGACAACAGGGCATGGATGTGTATGGGAGATTTTAACAAGATCCTATAGCAACATGAGAAATATGGTGGACCAGCCATGCCATATTCTCAAATGGAATCCTTTAGACAAGCCATGGAGGAAAGTGATTTAAGTGACCTGGTTTACCAAGGGCATAAATACCCATGGTCCAATAATTGAGAAGGACATGATTTTACTAAAGAAAAGCTTGATAGAGTTTTAGGGAATCCTCAATGTCTCGGCTTGTTTAATGAGATATGTGCATCTAGCTTAGCAGCTTACAACTTCGATCATCATCCCATACTCATAAATGTAAGCAGTAACTTGGAGCCTGAAAGAAGATATAACAGGTCATTCAGGTATGAAACAAGCTGGGGCTGAAGAGAAGAGTGTCATAACTTAATTAAAGACACTTGGACTTGCCACTCAAGAGCTGATAAGTCATTGGAAATAGTAACTCAAAGTTTGACCAAGTTCAAACATAAGTTGATCCGATGGAGTAAGGAGATTGATAAAGCAAACAAGGGAGCTATCAAGGATAAAATAGTCAAGCTTAAAGGTCTTCAAGAAAATAATATTGGTTGTCACACATTGGAGATAAAACAACTTCAGAAAGAAGTGGCTAGTCTGCTTGAAGAAGAGGATTTGAAATGGACACAATGAGCAAAGCAAATATGGCTCAAGGAAGGGGACAAAAACACAAAATGTTTCCATAAATGTGCCTCCCAAAGGAGACAGACCAACCACATAAAAAGTATAAGAGATGGGGATGGCAATACACATATTTCTCCATAGGGAATCAATAAGACTTTTCAAAACTATTATATAGATTTGTTCACTTTAGCACCAACAAACATAGTAGAATGTTTAGAAGCCATGCAAGCCTTAGTATTTGAAGAAATGAACCAAATGTTATTTCAAGACTTTTTTGTTGCTGAGGTGGAAGAAGTAGTATTCAACATGAATCTCTTAAGTTCCCTAAGCCCAGATGGATTTTCAGCAGAGTTTTTTCAAGAACATTGGAGAATTGTTGGCCAAGACATCTGTGATGCAGTACTGGCAGCATTGAATACCAACAGATGGACTAATAACATCAATGAGACCTTTATTGTGCTAGTCCCAAAAACCAACAATCCAACTCGAGTTTATGAGTTCAGATCAATAAGTCTCTGCAATGTCATCTACAAGATTATTGCAAAGATGTTAGCAAATAGATTAAAGACCATTCTTCCAATTGTCATCTCTCCCACTCAAAGTGCATTTGTCCCGGGAAGATTAATCTCTGATAATTGCTAGTTGCTTTCGAAGCATTGTATACTATGCAAAGCAGAATGAGAGGGAAAGAGGGTTACATGGCCTTGAAGTTGGACATGAGCAAAGCCTATGACAGAATTGAATGGAGTTTTACTGAAGCTATCATGGAAATGTTGGGTTTTTCTTGGAAGTGGATTGACCTTGTCATCACCTGTGTCTCAACTGTATCTTATTCATTATTACTAAATGGGGTTCCACAACTTGCTTTCCAGCCCTCAAGAGGCATTAGGCAGGGTGATCCTCTATCACCCTTCCTATTCATTTTATGTTTAGAAGCTCTCTGTAAGATCCTCAACAAAGCTAAAGATTATGGGATAGTGAATGGGATTCCAATGACACGAGGTCATATCCATATAAACCATTTGTTTTTTACAGATGACAGTTTATTGCTATGCAAGGCCTCATCTTTGGAATGGAGTAGTTTGCTCAACCTATTGGAACTTTATGAGCAGGCATCAGGACAGAGATTGAACAAAGAAAAAACATCCATTTTCTTTAGTAACAATACAAAGCAAGAATCCAGAGACACCATCACAAGCATTGCATGAATTAGAACTACAGGGTCCTATGAGAAATATCTAGGGGTTTAGTTGGAAGATCCAGAGATAAGGCCTTCAAAGGCATCCTAGATAGAGTGAGAAGCAAACTAAGTAACTAGAAGATGAAATTGTTATCACAAGCAGGGAACGAATTCCTCATTAAATCAGTGATACAAGCCATTCCCACCTATAGTATGGGTGTTTTTAAGCTTCCTAAAGGATTGTTGCAGGAACTCAATAAAATGGTGGGGGGATACTGGTGGGGACAGATAGGTTAGGAAAGGAAATTGCATTGGATAAATTGGGATCGGATGGGGAAGTCAAAAGGTACTGGTGGGCTGGGCTTTAGAGACTTCGAAAACTTCAACCTAACAATGCTAGCAGAGCAAGGCTGGAGGATTTTACAGTTTCCAAACTCACTTGCATCTAGAATACTCAAGTACAAGTATAAGTATTTTCAAGCCAAGATGGGGAAGCAGACCATCATTTGTTTGGAGGAGCCTGTTATCAGCTCGACCCTTGCTTCAAGAAGGGACAATATGGAGGGTTGGGAATGGTAAATCAGTGAAAGTTTGGACAGAAAAATGGTTGCCCCTACCTAGTACTTTCAGACCTCAAAGTGCAATGACAATCCTGGTAGCAGAAGCTAAAGTAGAGGACCTGATAAATGCAGATTATGTGACTTGGAATCTAAACTGAGTAGAAGAAATTTTTTCAAAGGAAGAACCAAATCTCATATGCCAAACTCCTCTCAGTCATAGTAATAGGCCGGATCAATTAATGGGGTGATGCACTACTAATTATGGCATTTTCACTATCAGGAGTGCTTATCATTTGTAAGGTGAAATGCAAAGAAGATCACAAGGTCAATGCTCACAACAAAACACATATAGTGGTATCTAGACCAAGCTCTAGAAGTTGTCATTCCCACCTGCAACTAAGACTTTCTTGTGGAGAGCTTGTCATGATAGATTGCCTACAAAGCTAAACCTATGTAAAAAGAGAACAATGAAAAATCCCCATTGTCTTCTTTGTCTACAGGAACCAGAAACTACTAAACATATATAATGGGAGTGTCCTACAACCACTGATGTCTAGTAGGGATAGTGTTCAAAGAAAATTAAAAAAGGTTGTGTTCCCCATAGGAGTATCAAGGAGCTGCTAGAAGAAATGCTCATGAAGCTAAATAAAGAAGAGGTAGAAGAACTGTCAGTGATACTTTGGAAACTATGGAGGAGAAGAAATGAATTTTTTTTAAAGTTCTTTTCACTCACCCTAACTCATTGATGCAAGATGCCTCTTAGTTACTGCAGGAATTTAGAGCCTCTCAACCAATGGTGTCCACTTAGTAGTCACTCTCTACTCATCGAAATGTTGGCTGGGAACCTCCTCCCCACTAGATTTTTTCAAAATCAATTGGGATGCAGCGATGGATAGAATACACTACAAGGTTGGGATTGGAATTGTTGTTCATGATTGGGAGGGTAAGATTCTGGCTACACTGAGGAAGAGACAAGATTTGGTCCCATATCCTCTTATAGCAAAAACCTATGCAGATCTTCAAGCAATAATATTTGATAGTGAGTTGGGATTGAAGAGAATAATTCTAGAAAGGGATTCAAAGCAAGTTGTGATGGCTATCCAACACCATGAGGAAGACTTGAATTGCTTTGGAATGCTAGTTACAGTCATTAAGTCCAAACTACAATGTTATGAAAACTGCTCCATCAGACATGTACCAAGAGAAGCCAATTTAATTGCACACACATTAGGCAAGGATGCATTAGCAATTTCTGATTGTATTGTGGAAATAGAGGAAATTTCTCATTGTATTCAGACTCTGTTATAGAGCTATTGATTTATGGAGATTTATATGTTTTCAACAACCAAAAATATCCTACTAAGTTGCATATATGTGCATATTTTTATTTTACTTGAATTTCAAAAATTGGGAAGAAAACTAAATTTATTTTTATTAATCATTACGAATTTTAAATTGTAAACTCAAAAGTAAACCTACAAACTAATGTAATTTGATGTAATGCGTTAGATCTATTTGATACTAAAGAAAATTTTATAATTTAATGTACTACATCAAGTCAAATATATTTGTAAATCTACTTTTCTAACATATCTTCATAGATCAAGCATTTCTCAAATTAACATATACTTTGATTATAATCAACAACTGGAGATATATTTACCTGACCAAAATATCTTAGGAAACAGATTTGAATATACCTATGCCAATATATATATATATATATATATTTTTATAATATATAACTATATATATTATAACTATATATATTATATGCATGGTTATGTAGATGCTGAATAACATATAGTTAAACTACGCAAAATATGGTTCTCAGTTATAGCCAAAAGTTTCTTAAATCACAAAGCTCTATAAAAAAAAAAAAAAAAAGAGAACTGCTACAGACACAAAGAAATTATGCAAAATAAACAAACAAATTGATGTGTATTCATAGAATCTGTTAGATCTTCTTTATGATAAAAATAACTTTATAATCTGACGTATCACATCAAGACACATTAGTTTGTAGGTTTACTTTTGTGTAATCACTTTGTGGCTAAAGTATTTTCCCTAAAAAAAACTAAGCTTAACGTGTTGCTTTAACCGGATTTGCATATATGTACGTCCTCATGTGTGAAACGAAATATATGGATAAATAAAATATCTCCAGTTTTAATAGTTGGGTTATTATATATTTTTGGGTTTGATTGTTATTTTATAAAATGTCATTTTCGAAACTTTGATACTATGTTAGTTAAATTTTGGGCTGCAAATTCGGTTTAAAGTTTGGGCCTAAAAGGGAGGCTAGTTACAAAAAGCTTGGGCTCAGATTAACTTAGGCCCATTGTGAACTCGTTAAGTTAAGAGGGCCCGAGTGGAACAATCCTAAAGCACTTCTGCAAATTTGAACAAATAGGCTATGATTAAATAAAAGAAAAAAAAAAGAATTATTGAAGAAAAAAGAAAAAGAAAATAAAATCGTCAATTGTCAGGTAGTGTTGGGTTCATGTCGAATTATTCATATTCGTTTCGATTTTGAGTTAACACGAATAACTAAACATGCAAACACTTGACCCGAGTCCGAAATGAACCATTTGATCCGTTTAAAATAATAATAAAAAAAAATATTCACAAAGATTTGATCATTCCGTAACAACATGCCAAAAATCCAAGAGATGAATTTCTTAAAGTTTTAGAAATCTAATGAAAACTTTTTGGATCTTCATGAATTGACCCAATCGCATATGTTTTAGTATGTCAGTATAGTCGTATTGCCACTTACCATGGTGTTAGAAGTGTGATTTTATTTATTTGAGGTATCTAGAAGTGTCTTAATGAGATACAGTCTGCATCATTGGACTCAAATGAATATTTAAGATTTTATGGTGCAATAAAACAATTTTTGATTTATGGACGAAACGCTTGTTCGAAAACGCGTTTTGATTATTTCGAGACCTTTCGGAGTCGAATTTTAATAAACGATTTGCACTTTAAAGTTAGTATGATTATTTAGGATTTTATAGTGTAAATTTTATTTTTCACTTTTTAGGAGTGAATAGTAGCCTCGACAATAGCTTCTAAGAGCAGTGTTTCAAAATCATAGTGTGGAATGTCCAAATTAGGTTAGAGAAATTTTATTTGAACACTTGACAAGATCTTAGCCACACTTGGAGAATAATATTGGATACTTGGCACCAAGAGGAACCATGAGGAAAAGTGAAGGAAATCAAGATTTGTGATCATGCCACTTAAGTAAAACCCTATTCTATCCAACCATTAAATTTGTGTCAAACCAAAGAAGGTTTCAATCCTAGAGAAACCCTAAACAATTGGAATCCAATTGAAACCCCAAAAGCTTGGTTGAAACTGAAACTCTAAACGGTTTCTCCAAACTCAAAAGTTTGCCTCCAAACCCTACATGGACCTGGTTTTAACTTAGTGTTTAATCACTTGATTAAATTACTTCCACATGCTATTAACCACTCAAATTCATGTTATGACATCATTATTTATTATTTTAAACCTTGAAAATTTTTTTGGGCCAAGAGAAATTAGATTTGGGCTTGATAGCAACCCCAAACCCCAACCAAACCCCATTGAAACCCTAAATGGAAGCCCATTCGGTTAAGGCCCATTAAGGCTCACGCAATTGAGCCACCTAAGCAAGGCTTGTGGAGGAAGTTTCCCCCTACCATGACAGTCCAAACACAACCCAAAGTAGTCCCATATAGTACTTGATGTGAAACCAAAGGCCACCTCACGCTTCCCTCTTAGACGGCAGCTTGAGGCAGAAAACCATGGGCTAGTTTTGCCCCTTGTTTTGGCTGACACACCCATCATTCCAAGTGTCACTCACAACCCTCCTATCACCCCTTAGATATGTAAGAGGCTTCCAAGTCCCTTCCCCCTTCAGTTCATCACTTTCCAACTCTTTTATTGGAGAGAAAACTAGAGAGACTTTCGGGCTAATTTTTTGGCTCACTTTACTTGACCTTTTTGAAGTAGTTTTAAGTATTTTCTCACAGAGTATCCTTCACCAAAGTTATTCCTATTTGAGTTTAGTTTCTGTGGATATATTTTATGTTGATTTTCTAGGTCATTTGATTAGTCAAAAGTTGGTAAGTATGGAAAAGTCAGTCTAGGCGATAAACTGGATAGTGCATGGTATTTTGATGATTCTGACTTGGGTATTGGAGGATGCAAATTGAAGATTATCTTTGCACCGCCCCATTCCTAGATAAAGATCTTGGCAAGGATCCATGATTTTAGGGATGCCAGTCGGTCAAGAACATTCCATATATTTTTGTTGGGTCTAGGCGAGTATTCATGGATTGAGTACACGGTAAGTGAAATAAGTCGCAACAGAATAAGTAAGGAATTAGTCGGAGACTAATACTAAATGTACTAGAGGTTTATACCATTAAGAAATACATCGATTAATAATAATATCTATGTGTCATTGTCACTTATTCCCAAATGCAGTCATAAATTAATCACTTACATTGAAATACAACGAACCGATCATGGTTTGTCGCCTAACCAAAATATACGCCTTAATAAATACAAATAACATTATTGGAGACAGTTCTCTGTACCTACAACTCGAGTGAGTCAGAGCTTCTTCCTTGGCGAACTCTGCTTGCCCTACACCCAGTAAATGAAACTGCAGGTAGGACCACCATAGTGAAAATTGTAAGAAATCCCTATAGGTTAAAACCCATAGCAGTACTATTAATGAAAGACAATGGCCATGAATATGCATGCACAATTTCATGTAAGTAAATTTGTAAACACATATATCATCGTGAGGAATCACCCTCCAAGCATAAACACATGTATTCATAGGTCACGGTAAGGAATTATCCTCTGAATAAAACTCAAGTATACAAGCATGGTGAGGAATTAACCTCTCAGCAAAACTGATGTATGCATATCATTACTGACGTAAGGAATCATCCTCTTATCAAATCTCATAAAGTCTGCAATATCTCATCATATAAAGCACAACAGTAAGTTGCTCCACCCATTCAACTTGTGGACTCACTTTACTCGACCAACACTTGAGCTCATTCGTCAAGCCCAAACCATCCGACTTGGAGAATCACTCAACATGGTTAACAAACCTGAAGACATTACACGTGATCAATCCAAACAATCTCTCTACCTGTCAACCAACTTGAAGAACCACACATGATCAACCCAGGGAATCTCTCTACCCGTATTATCAAGTAAGTCCACTATGAAGATGATCCACCAAGATCATCATGGAGAATCACTTTACCCGTATAAAACTCGTGAACGTGCTACAGGATGACATGGGAACTCCTCAACCCGTCCATGATGATCGACACACGGTAAGACTCAACACATGGAAACCAAGATCATCAATTTGCATTATTCAAACTCATCATCTTAAAATCATAGCGTATAGGTAACCAATAAACATAATAAAGAAGATATATTATTTTCATGTAGAAAGATGTGAGTTACATAATATTCAAAGTCTAATCTTACAACATACTCACAAACATCTTGCAATGTCCTAAAAGAAATTCGACAGATGAATTTCTTTAAAGCTTAGAAACATCATGAAATCCTTAAAATATTTTATGAATCGGGCGATCGATTTGGTCTTAGTCGATTAGCATATTCGGATCTTGATCCACTATGGAGATGAAATTGCCTTTTTATTTAATTGAGGCACTTAGGAGTATAATTTTATGAAATAAATTTGTAACGCCCGTCCTTGTGGTGGGACTTTTTCTAAAATATTTTTATAAAAAGGACGACGGGAATTACCGTCCTATTTAAAACTTTTCACTTGCATTCCTAGGGTGCGAGACTCTACGTTTATAAATAAAATGTGCTTTGATCATAAAAGAGGGTTACAGCGGAAAACATAAATCTTATAATAAAAAGGCCTCGTACGTTTAAAACTCGTGCCTAGACTTCCGTGCTCTTCCCCATGGGCCGTGTCCGTCTTGATCGTGCAGTTCCTGTGAGGGGGAGGGACATGCATAAAAACTAAAATGAGTCGAAGACTTGTAAGCATTACTTTATACGGTTAAAATATAACAACATAGGTTTTCATTCATGCATCCATCATTCGTACATACTATTACGTGCGTGCCTACGTGTCTTGTGTAAGTTCGTTTGAAAACGTCACTGGACGGGGCTTTTCTTTCAAAAGGCTTTTCTTTATTTAAAACGTGTCCCCCGTCAGTGCCTTCATTTCGTCAAGAGTCGCTGTACGGGGTTTTACTTTAAAAAGGCTTTCTCGTCGTAAAACGTTTCCCCCATCAGTGCCTTCATTTCTTAAAGAGCCCGTGCTCTTGTGCTCTTGTGCATACATGTGCGTTCGTGCGTGCGTGCGTACATCCATTCTTTCTTATCGCTTTCATAGGCCAGTACACACAATTACGCCCCTTGTGTTTGGGGTTAGCGGTCTTCTTTTGGACCCGGATTCCGCCCGTGGCCACGGGTTGGGAACCCCTTTTCATAGGGGGCAGCACTGGGTGCACTTCCAGCGCTACTTACCAGGCATTGCAATCTACCCATTCATCGGTACCCTTTCATTCATGTCATGTGGCCGTTACGTGTCTTCATACATTCATGCTTTCATTTCTTTCTTTCTTTATTTTCATTCGTTTGTTCATGTCAGCTCGAGGGAGCTGAAGCTTTCATTCGGTTCGTTCTTTCATTTTACAGTCATTTCTTTTCATGAGAAAACATTTCTTTTCGTGAGAAAGTATCGTTTGGGGCGTAAGCCCGAAAATGGTCTTTCCGTTTTCTTTTTCAATTTCATTTCAGCTCTATCCTCTCTTTAACAAAGAACATACATGGGCTTAAGCGTCAGCTTCCGTGGCATCCTATAAGCGTCACCTTGAACGTCGTCAATCGTGGCATCCGCGAGCATCACCTCGTGGTGCACATGAGAGCGTCGGTTCGTAGGATTCACGAAAGCATCTGCTTTCATGCCTTTCATGCATCTTCATCAGTTTATGGACTTTTCTTCGAAAATACATACAATAGATACAGCGTATAGTCATCCATTCACATGCGTACAATTAATACTTTGGGTGCGTAAAAAGGGGCTGCCAAGGAGGGGCCGTACATACTTATACTTTTGAACATTTAGCATTTTCTTTCTTAAAACGTCTTTAGTCTTTTCGTGAGCATTTTAAAGGAAAAGCGTTTCTTGTATCTTTGATAACTCTAGAAGAGTATGAACGTAACACTTACCTGGACTCCATGCTACTTGCATGTCATTCAGTCCATTCACGTGCTTGTCAGATGGCAACCTACATGCATACACATAACCTTAGCATCATTCTATATCTAATGCATAAGTAACTTAAACTATAAATAGAACCACGCTATACTTAGAACACTCTCCTTCTATCCCGTGCACTTACGTGCCCTTCATTATGTTAAACCCTTCGAGGACCACTTACGGTCACCACAACTTCCAACTCAAAGTCTTGTCTCGAGTGCTCATCCACTAAAGTGAACCCCTTATTCACCTTAGGATTAAGACACTAGGACATTCGTCTTACTCTTCTTACAACCACATTCGATGCATGATTCCGATCGATGGAATCACACATCTCAATCCTAACGATGCATCCGTCACTATCTTCATGCATCTTGGCCCACACTAAATCCTCATTCCCATCCATAAAGACACATGGCTCTAAGCCAACTTTGAGGCTTAAGCACCGTGCAACTATGCTCATGACAGATTACCCATTACATATAGTGAATCCGTCCGGCACGTGTCTCTCACCATGTTACACAGGTACCTTACCCCTTTATCACCTAAGATCAACATATATAACACGTTGATCACCTGCTCGTAGGGACAAGGGCCATACTCCGATACCAATCTTCTCTTAACCCGGCTAGCATGACTCTTCACACTACCCGTCCCTTTTGACAGTTCATCCCAACACTTAACACGACAAGACTCCATCCATAACTACGTTTCATGTCACGTTATATAGCCCGAGATTGCTCCAGTGCTACACTGTGACCTTGTCGTGTTACCTAGCATTCTACTTCATCACGAGTACGGTTCCCCACGTACTCCCTTCACATCGTGACATCTCGTCACGTTCCCGTTTCGCCATTTCTACACTTCAACACCTCACCCATCATAAGCATGACTTCCAATAACCACGTCACTTTGTGACGTTGCCCAGTCATGCTTCCGCTGCGTACTCTTACACTTATTCCACTATTTCACCCATCACAAGCACGACTGTCAGTAGTCATGTCACTTCGTGACATTCCTTAGCCATGCTTCCGCTGCGCACTCTTATACTTGCTCTGATACTTTCACGCATACTTTTAGCTATAAGTCCATTGTAGTGACACTTGTCACCTCAGACTACAAGCTACGCCATAACTACTTCGGGACACTGTTCCACAGTTCCCGACACTATCCATCACATTCCACGCCCATAAATCACATAACCATCCTTATCTCTACGACACGTCACACGTAGTGTCGCTGCTACGTGGAGTACACTCCACGTATACTCCCTTCATACACACCACATCACCATTATGGCATACCTACCATATGGTACATCACTCCATAACAGGGAGTACGTTTCACTCGTACTCCCTTTACATACGCTCCATCACCACTATGGCCTACACGCCATATGGTGCATCCCCAATCATATGGAGTGCATTCCACATGCACTCCATCCATACACACCATATCACCACTATGGCATACCCGCCATATGGTACATCATTATATCACATGGAGTACACTCCTCGTATACTCCCTTTATACACACTACGACACATCACCACTATGGCATACACGCCATATGGTGTATCTCACCGTCTCATGGAGTACATCCCATTTGTACTCCCCACATATACAACACGCCACATCACCACTATGGCATACACGCCATATGGTGCATCGCACCATCTCATGGAGTACATTCCACATGTACTCTCCACATACATACCACATCACCAATATGGCATACACGCCATATGGTGCATCGTCCACCACATAGAGTACATTCTACATGTACTCCTCTTACACGCACTACGCCACTGAGTACACTCCACTTGTACTCATCCCGTTCCACCATACGTCAGGAGGGTATATTTTACATATACTCTCCTTATCTCACATTACGCCACACATAAGGTACACACAGCGTGTACTATTCCCATTCCATATGTCACATCACCATTATGGCATATCCGCCACATGGTGCATTACTCCACCCCATAGAGTACACTCCACGTGTACTCCTCACATATACTATACCCCACACAGAGTACACCCATCGTATACTCCCTTCATACACATCACGGCATGTCACCATTATGGCGTACCCACCATATGGCATGGAGTACATTCCATTTGTACTCCCTACATATATAACACGCCACATGCACACAGAGTACACTCAGTGTGCATCGTATCTATTCCACATATACCGTGCCACCATTACAGCACATATTTCCCAATCACACTACATAGCACAGTCCACAACACTTCCCATCTACACCCAACACATCACAGTACACTACACGGCACAATGCACCTCCATACAACACAGATAAGCCCAACACTTCACTACACAGAATGCCCAACAATTCATCACAATGCCACAACTCCACAAATACTAACAGCACAATCCACAACCTAGTCAACTAATCAATATCTAACATAATTACGAGGGATAGAGGGTTATACCATTGACGGGATAACCCGTGCGTTGCTTGCTGATCGTCATAGCCGATGATGTCGGAGGAGTCGTACGTGGTGGCTAACTCACGTACGGTGACTGTTTAGGTGTTTGGATAGCTAGGTGTGGTCTTGGAAAGGCTCGTGATGGCCTTGTGATGATGGCGAGGGGCATAACACGGCGGATCTAGCCATGTACAGTGGCGGTCAATCACACGCAGTGACTGTCCATCACATAAAGTGATGGTTTAGACCTAGGGCTTGGCTAAAGGAGGTGTGGTGAATCTCGTGGTGGCGTCAAGGTGGCGCCACGGTGGCAGATCTGGCCATTCCATGGAGGAGAAGCCGTGGGAGAGTGAGAGAGAGTGTGCTCTCGTGGGTGGCAGATCGGGGCCAATGGAGGTCTAGTTGGCTTGGTGGCGGTGCACGGCGTGCAACCCGTGCGTGCGTGAGAGGGGAACCCGTGAGGTAGAGGAGGGGGTTTCTGGCCATGGGTCACGTGGAGGAGCTCGGGGAAAGGGAGAGGAGGTCCATGGCGTCGCATGGTGGTTGTGGGTGGCCGCGTACGGTGGCGCACGGTGGGAAATGGGTTAGAGACCCATTTCGGGTACTTGCCGTGGAAGGAGGGGGAGGACTGCATCATGGGAGCTGGCTTCGGTGGAGGATGATGGCCGGTGGGAGAGGAAGCTGTCGAGGGAGTGGTGGTGTTGGAGGGTGGCGCACGGCGGCGCTACGCGCACTAAGCCCATTTGGGCTTCACACTTCGAAGGGAGAGGAAGAGGGAGCGTGAGGTGGAGGGGTTGGCATGGTTGAGCTCGCCGGCGTGAGGAGCAGCCGGTGGTGTCAGCGGTGTGGCCTGGCGACGCATGGCGGCGCCGAGCTGTGCGTTGGAAGGCTTCGGCGTGGAGGAGATGCGTACCTCGTACGCCGAATGAGAGAGGGAGGAGAGAGAGAGTTATGGGGAAATGGGAGGGAAAGAGAGGGGTCTGGGTATTTAACCCAGTCCTTTCGTCTGGGGGTCTACACGACGATCTAACGACGAATAATTAAAACACTAATTTGAAGATGCGTAAAACATTAACTTAATTAAAAGCACTTAGAGGAATTAAGGTAGATATTATTTTAAACTAACTTTAGTTTATAAAATAATATTCTTCATCATTAATAGAATGATGAAGTCTCACTTAACATATTTAAAAGGGTTAAACCATTTATTTAATAAAAGTTCTCAACATAATTTAAATCTCATAATATCTTAAATAATTGAAATCATTTTAATAATAATATTAAAATGATTTCCGGCAATTATAATATTTTTGGAGCTCTTCAATAATATTATGATTGTCGTATTTAAGATCAAATCTTAATTCAACAATGATGGAAATATTCTTTATAAATATTTCCAGCATATTTAAAACACTGGGCGTGCCCTAGAAGTCACACGATATCTTTCGAGACACGCTATCATGGTTCGACACGCATAACGTGACTCACAGTCGGTAGTGAGAAAGGCAGATGATCACATAATCTCTGCCTTCGGGATTTGCTTACGTCATCAAGACGAAACATACGTCAGAAAGAGAGAAGCGTACGTAAGAAGAAGGAGCTGGATATTACAAAATTACACTATTCGAGTCATATGAATACTTAGGATTTTATGGTGCAATAAAAAGTTTCGAATTTTTTGGGTGAATAGTAACCCTTTGGGAGAGCACCACGTGGTATCTGATTCAAACAGTTGTCAAATCACCATGTAGGATGTTCAAATCCAGTTATGATCACTATAAAATCTATTTAAACATTTGGCATAATCTTAGTCACCAACTTGAAAATCTTATGCTCACTTGTCAAAAGGAGTATAAATGTGCAAGTGATGGAGTGTAAATCAAGCCTTGTCATCATGCTCTCTTACACCATTCACTATTCTATCCAGTCAAACACTATTTGGCCAACCAAAAGAGGGTTTCAAGTCTAATAAAACCCCAAACCTAGTGGTACAATCCGAAACCCCAAATGATCAAGGGAACTGAAACCCTAAATCTTCCAAACCCTTAAATCCATGCACTCAGTTTTGACCATGTGATTCACTCTTTGTTTAAGCCACTTCCACAAGCAAAAACCATTCAAGTACACACTCTTCCACCCTCATCCACTCCCTTACACCTTGTTACTTACGTTTTACTAAGAAAAATCGGATTTGGACAAAATCCTAACTGAAACCCTCTTTAAACCCCAAATGGAGTGCATTCGATCACACCCCCTAGTTTGGCCGAAACCATCTAGTTGCATCATGCTTCTTCCACAAGCTTTTTACCCAATTGATTGACCATACGAGGGCTGACATTCCCCCTTGATTTCATCCCAAATACTTCCACTTGGCAAGTCAAACACTCAAGATTAGCCCCCTCAATTTCACCCTTCAATTCAGCAGATTTTCCTTCTCCCTTTTAGAAGCAACCCTCACCTCAATGTGTCATAGATTCAACCACCAAGTCAGCCCTCTATATACCCCCACTCAACTCTCACTTTCCTCCCACACTTGCATAATTTTTCCTTACTTTCCTAGAGGGAAACCGAGAGAGCTAAAGGAGAAAATTTATGGGTAGCTTGTGTTTTTTTGTTCCGACCCTTTGTAAAATATTTTCCTTAGCTCAAGTCTCTTCTATTTTGTTAAGTATTGAGTCAATTTTACTTGGGAGAGTATTGATTAAATTTTCTTGGAGGTTTGATGGATGAAAGTTGGTGTTGATGATGGAATTGTTCGGTTTGGATGTTTGTTAATGAACCTTGGAAATTTACTGATGTTTAGATGAATATTTTTGTAGATCTTCATTCTATGAAGTGTTTACATGATTTTTTTTTGTAATTTATGGTTTGATTTATAGCATGTTAGGTTTTTATAAAATGGTTTTTAAGTGATAGAAACCAATTGATCAAAATGAGTTTTTGTTTGGTTTAGTTTGTTACTTTAGTGTTAGGATCTTGACTCTTGTTTTTTTTTGTTTTTTTTTTAAATCTTGTTCTAACGCTTTGATCTATGGATTAATTTGGATTTTTGAAGATTTATAACTTAGGTCTTTGTTAGATTGTTGATAAACATGCAAGAGTATGTTTTAAGCATGGTTTAAAGACTCTAGGATTTGATGTTTGTTTTGATGGATTATATGCAATGGTATGTTAGATTGGATGCTTAGATCAAGTTAGAACTTGACTATGAGGTATATGGTTGTATTATTCCAAGATTTATTTCATATAAATCAAGGATTTAGTCACTATGATTCAAGTCAAAAGCATGCATGTATCAATTTCTAAGTTTTCCTTGTAAACCGATTTTAAGTTGTTCAGTCTTGTGATTTTTGGTGTTAGTCAAGCATGTGATCAACTAGGTTTGATAGATGAACATGTTAGACGTGAAATTTGTGGACTTTTGGTGCCGTTGGAGTTGAAATGAAAGTATTAGACCAAGAACACCATAGGTTCGGTTTGAACTAATCTTGATATTTTGTGCTATTTTTTGAAGTGGTAAGTTTAAGATTTTGGAAAGTGGGAATGAGATACAAAATTCTCATCTCATCCCATCTCATCTCATCGTTACAACCTTTTCAAATTCTCACATAAAATATAATAAACAATTTAATTTTTTCAAATTTTAAAATAATAATAATATTAAAAAAAACAATATTTTAAACTTTCATTAAAAAAAAAAATTCTCATCTCAATTATCCAAGCATACCCGACATGATTTTAGAACTAAGGATGTAGTATTTGAGGGTTGTTATTTTCGATTAAGCATGTTAGAATGTTAAATGGCCAAGTAGCAAGCAAAATCATAGTTTTTAGCCTTTACATGAATCAGCCAAGTGGAGTTCTTATAGTAAGGATTAGTTTTTGAAAATTCTCATAGTTGGATTTAGGATGAAATTTACATGCGGTATGTAAATTTTGGTAAGTTTTGGAGTCCGTTTGCAATTTCCTCAAGTTTGGGTGCTAATTTAATATTTCCCAAAAATTAAGGAGTAAGTTTGCAAATTTAGCTCAAAGTTAGTAATTCTGTTTTTATAAGGATTAAGTGAGAAATTTTAACCCTAGAATGTCTCTCATTTGAGCTTACACTATGCTTAAGTTACACACGACATTTTGTAAGTTAGCTTCTAATTTACTTATAATATGCTTATATGTATGTATGGTGGTAAGATTCATGCAAATGATATTCATATTTTAATTATACGTATTAGTTGAATCATATTATGTCATGCCATGTTGTTATGTATATTAATCATGAATATATGTTACATCTCATGACCACCATGTCATGAAGCATGCAAACATGTCATGAGATACTTTTACAAGTCAAGCATGAAAAGTCAAGTTTACACTATGGCAACCCCATAGGTTAAGACACCATGGAAACCCCATGGAACAAGAGACCATGGTAATCCCATGAGACAAGATATTATGTCTAAGTCTATCTTAGTAAAGCAACCATGCCATGTTTTTCATATGCACGTCCACGCCCACGTGCATCAAGCATTCATGTTATGTTATTATCAAGCATGATTAATTATACTATTAGTAGCTTAAAAGCCTTACTTGCTGATATTATAAATCTTATTATGGTAGTCTCAACTATCACTATCCTCGAATTGTAGAAGATGTATCAAGGATAGGAGAACTCGTGCACCCCCAGCTAGATGACGTCGAATAGTCAGAGGAGGAGCCTCAGGGAGCTCATGGAGTTGGTCCTCCAGCTTTGGGATCTATTTTGGAGATTATAGCTGGGCTGTGTGAGCAGCTTGGTGTTTAGTTTACTTTCATATTATATCTGTACTTATGGAGTTTTGTCTTCTATACTACGTGTTTTGATTTCAAACTTGTTGGAAATATGTTATAACCTTTAATATGTGAATATTTATGGAAATATACTTATGTTTTAGGATTAGCATTGTTGTACATTGTGTATTGCTAAAAGAACTATCCGCTGTGATTACGGCATATTGTTAGAAGCATGCTAGGTGCATTGTATTCTTAACTGTCATGAATGAGGGTATTTGACCTTGTGTTGCATGTTCTGACGCTTCAAGCTTCGTCAAATCCTAAGTAGAGTTTGGGGGCATCATAGATTTACACCGCATTCCTAGTATGGTTGTAGGAGTAAACCTACCTGAACAATATTTCTATCACTACTGTAGCGCTGGTGCTGCTCCTTCCATCGCACCCCTTGAAGTCACTTTCTTCTTGAAGACTCTGATTGAATCCAAGGGTATACACTTAACAATCACAAAAGTAAGATTTTAGCTTTTATCCAGTGCTTTATAAACAGGAGGGACTATCAATCGTATCTCTGACTTGCGTCTGAATGCATCTATGCTTCAAGGGGAGACCTTGGATCTTGTCTATCCATTTGCCTTCTGGCCTTGTAGGATGGTAGAGATTGACAGGAACAAGGCATGCAAGTCCTCTGCAATTTGCCTTTGGTCAAATTCCGCAATTTGTCCCCTCATAAGGGTCTCCCACGTGACGCTGGACCATACCTCTGAGATCAGACAATATGACCTATAGGTTCGTAATATTTTTTTCATAGGCTCACTCTAGATGTGATATGTCTTATGGAGTATGGGCCTCTATGTATGACGCCTGTCGCCTCTGAGCACCTTTGTGTTATCGTGGAGAGCTCTTACGTCTGTATCAGTTTTTCCTTCACCGTTGCCCGCCCTTATACTGCGAGCCATCCTTTTCCAGAACTACCGGCCTCTTCAGCACCTTGTTCTAGCCCTCGTACGATCGGGCACAATGCCCACCTGGGGCATGGTGAAAAGTCTCTTATCACACGAGGCTAGACCGTGCCAGCCAGGCACTCTACAACGTTCTGCTTCCCTTACTCTCGATTTGGCCGCACGTTGTCTACCCAGTTGCCCCTTCTTTGATAGTCCTTAGTCTTCGCGAGGGTATTTCTTCCCTTGCTTCGATGCAATCCTCAAGAGTTGTAGCATAAATAAATGCATGTAAAGTTATATCATAAACAACGAAACCGAGAGGAGGAAGTGATGGTGTTTTAGATTTGAAGTAGCTCAAGCCTTCCAGTCGTGGGTGTTGTATAAATAGTATGAGGAGAGAAATAGAGTTTCAGTAGGATGGAAAAGGGGGAGATAGCTTTTGAGAAACAATTAGCCAAACCATTTGAGAGACTTTCTTGGTGCATGAAGGAAATGTTCAATTGATTTATTTGAAGGAGGTGTCCTGCTTGAGTTGATTCGTGCCTATCCAAAAGAGAAAAGGACAAAACTTGTAATTATTTAAAATTTGTATGGGCATTTTCTCTCACTGACAGTCCTCTTTAAAATTGGGATTACGTTCCATACTCTTTGGGATAACACGTTTGAGGGAAATATCAAAACGATACTTTTCTAAAATGTAAACTGAAATTTTTTTTCCGGCTAGAATTTGTACCCTATTTTTGGTATTTATTTATTTTTTTTTGTGGATAATGACTTTTCGCAACAATTTTTTGCTGTTGTAAAAAAAGTAGTATTTTGGGAGCCGTATTTTCCATGATCTTGCTGCAACTGACTTTCGTGGAAAAAGACTTTTTGCTACAATTTTAGACATATGTTGTATTGGAATTTTTTAACTTTTTAATATTAAAAATTCATTCCTCTCTCTCTAGAAAAATCCTCTACCTTCTCTCTAAACTCTCTAAAACTTCAGATCAAACGAAGGGGGGTGGGAGCTTCTACTCCTCCCCCCTTCTCGTCTGTCCATTCTATTTTCTGTGTAGTGTTTTTTTTTTTTTTTTTAAAATTTTGTTTTTTTGTTTTTCAGGCCGAATAAGGGAGGATCGTAGTTCGGGTCTTTCTAGCCCTCACCCTCCTACACGCGCCCCACCGAGATGATGCCCAGTCGCCAATCTTCAAGACCGCCAAATATGGCGTTCATAGGCGTGGAGCGTAGTCCGCACGCTCGAGACAAAGCTCTGGATCTCATTGATGCGTGCCCATCACGCGCCACATCGGAGGCTTCTGCCGATGCCACGCTTGGCTTCTCTGGACTATCTGACTCTGGGGCTTCCAAGATTGATCGTCGGTTTTCCTCCCTGAGTGACCAGTACCCTGCACGCGCCACTGTCGACGCATCGTGAACTAATCATTCGTTTTTGTTTTTCTATTATAGTATTTTGTTGCTGGTTGTTTTTCTGTTCTTTTGTTGACCCGAGTGAGATGTTGAGCCTTTGGATCAGACGCAATCTGGAGCAAGAGCTATTTGAGAGTGGGGGGCAAGGTCACGGCCGGTGATATCGTATGACCAGTGCTCACGCGTAGGTGCTACCTGCATAGTGGAGGCTGTTGTGTCCGTGTGTGAGCTGGGTGCTCATACCGTTAGGGTTTGAGATGCCGATGCTTGTGGTGGGAGTGATGTCCGGGTCACACTAAGGCTTGTAGTTTTGTAGTTTAGTTGTTAGTTAGTAGATGTTAGTTGTTAATGTGTTTTATTTGTTTATTCGTTATTTTAGTGTTTAATAAAATAGAAATAGGCTATTGGATTTAGTGTCCATAGTAGTGTCCCGTACCTTTCCTCCCTAGAAGGATAGATGGGCCTTCAAGTTCTGTTTACATAATGCTTTCTCTGTTAGGAGAGAGTTTATTGAGAAGTTAAAAAAATGTTCGCCACAAAGGAATTTGTGTGTGGGGAAGCCTCAGAGCTTGTGGGGAAGCCTCAGAGCTTATGGGTAGTTTGGCTTATAGTCTGGATTTTTCCATGTATTGATAAGTCACAGTTGTAACTTCGGTTCATTAATGAAATGAGACTATTTTCATAAAAAAAAAACTTTTTAATATTAAAAAATACTTTAATATTTAATAGTCAAACGAACTAATTTTTATCATAGAGCTTTTGAGATTATTTAAATATTTTTAAAGACACTTAACCCAAAGCCAAACATTCTGATCTTAGTGGTTTTGGACTTCTTTGTTGTGTGTAACGATCCGTCTACTACATGTGCCAATGTCGGTGACCACTCTCTCGAACTCTATAGCAGAAATGGCCATTTGAAGCATCCTTGACAAATCCATGATCTGCACAATGCCCACATGAACCCAGAAAACTAGTCTCCAAACAAATAATAATCAAAACAAGCTCCCAAACGGCAAAAAAATAGAATTTTTTTTAAAAAAAAGAAAAGAAAAAAGTAACGGAAGAAATTAAGAGAAAATCAAGAAAACATACAGTCAGAAGAACAAAGCATAAAAATCCCCATCCAAACCGTAGATGAACACAAAAGAATACCTCCTTCAATGGAGATCAGAATCTAGGTTGCAAGTGGAGATAAACTAAGGAAGATGACCTCCGTCCATAGTTTTATTAGAAAGAGAAAAAGATGGAGAGTGAAATGGAGACAGAGAGGTGCGAGAGAGATTGAGGAGATAGAGAGAAAGATTTGGATTGAAAATACCTAAATTGAATTTGAAAACAAAACAAAGCTCAAAAGACAAAAAGGCCAATAAAATAAACCATCCCCAAAAGGGAGAGGATGGCTTATCAGTGTGTTGGAGCACGACGGTGGCATACAAGAGAGAGAGAACGTCGGGAAGGAATTTGAACAATAGAATGGGGGAGAGAGAAAAAGAAACAGAGACACGGACCTTGGGGCGAGGGGAAAGAATAAATGATTTTATGCTTTTTTGTTACTAAAATCAACCTTTTACAAAGGTATAATGGCGTTTCAAATAGTTAAATAGTCATCGAAAATAGTTAAATACCACATAGACCATTTAAAAGCAAATTGATGTCACCATAAAACAAATCAAGATGTGAGGATTAATTTTTTCCATCCAAATTATTCACGACGATAATTTTAATTTGGTTGCAAAAAGTTATTTTTAACGACAATTTTTTACTCGTTGGAGATAAAACGATGGAAATGCAAAAAAGTTTACTTTTTGCGATTCAAATTAAAACTTTCGTAAAAGAATTGGTCGAAAAAAAAATCATTTTTCTTGTAGTGGTTTTTGTGGCTACCAAAAAATGCCATAAAAACTTAAAATTTCACCGCAATAAAAAAATATGCTATTGGAATTGCCTTTTGACACCATTTGCGATGAAATTTAGTGTCGAGTTTAATTTCGCCGCAAATGATATTTTTTAGCATCACTTTTAAGGCCGACAAAAATACTTTGGATGCAAAAGATTGTCTCTATTATAGAACGTGTATGTTGGTATGCGTCACGCAAAGTGGAAATTAACCTGCGTGCGTTTTTCGATACCCAACCAAATGTGCACATAACAAACACGGGAAATTTTGGATATATCACTGATTGTTCCACCTCTGCACAGAAGAAATTACTAAAAGGATCAAAGAACAATTAAGACAAATAAAACAGACAAAAACTAGGCATATATATATATATATGAGGTTAATCTAGCTTGTTTCGTCTTTCATCTCATGCATACATAAGATTGAAATCGATCATCTCTTATACGAGCATACCACTAATTAATAAAAGTACTCGATATTCTATAACTTATTATAAGCAGTAATGAAAGATTCGTACGATCGAAGACATGCACGAGGATTGGATGCGCGCAGCATATCACTTTCTAAATAAATATAAAGCTGATCCATAAAAGAAGGCGGTTAGCTTCCGGCATTGCTTGCCACCCGTTTGTTTTTGTCAGTTAAATGAAACAGACAGAAAGAGAGAGCCTTACTTTTCTTGCAAACGAAACAAGCTAGGGTACCTTGCTAACCCATGCATCACTTTCGGTTGGGGTTTCCGCGGTGGCAATCTCGTGCCAAGTCCCTGCCCTCTTTTGCACTCCTTGCACACGTACGTACAGTGTCTCCCTCGTTCATGAATTTTCTCATATGCCTCTAATTACGTACACATGAAGGAAAGGAACCACAAGTTTACGGGAACGAAGAAAAAGGCCGGAAGCGAAAATAATTGAACTTTTTGTAAACCAAATCCAACAGGAAAATGCACAAGCCAGTTACCCAAAGAAGGGAAATATTTCGACTATTTTGTCAACATATACATGAGTACGAAAGAATTTGAAGAATGATAAGTCACATTTGTATTGGGGTGAGATTATATATAACTAAATCCATAAAAAGAAGATGGACTTGCACTTTAGTAATGGCAATCCACCAAAGCAGAAGTACTGGAGAAGAAGAGCACTGGCTCTTTTGAAACCAAGGAAAAACTACTGGAATCTCTGTGCAGATGATCATGGTCTTCTGGGGCTGGAAGATTAAGATCCAATTGTAGAATGTTTCTTTTTTTCCTGGCTTGGTGCGACTCAGGAGGACTCTGATCAGTATTTCCCGCACTAAGGACAGTTGTTGCAGTGCTCATAAACGTTCTGTGCCGCCTCATATGTCCCCCTAAGGCTTGGCCGGACGAGAACTCAGCGCCACATATCGAACAGTCATGAACCTTGGATTTGTTGTTACTACTATAAAGATGATCCCTATTACCTAATTGCAATGAAAGGGTTGTGCTAGTGTTGTTAAATCGATAATCTTGTACGCCGACAAGAGTTAAGGGTTTCTTCTCATCAGTATTAATATCAGCCCTAGGTTTCTTGTGACTGGCTCTGTGTCCACCCAGAGCTTGGAACGAAGCGAAGCACCGGTTACAGGTCTTGCACTGGTACGCAGCTGACAACGCAGCCTTTTCTTGTACTTTTCGGCTATGGCGGCCTTGTGCCAAGAGAATCAAACAGTTGGCCATGTCCTCCTCCTCCTCTTCTTCTGCAGTAGTACTGTCCGTGAGTTCTGCCGAGGGTGTAGAAGAGGGCACTGCACGACGAGGATCAGGTGCGCCAGAATGATCACTAGATGAGGTAGAAGCCAGAGTTAGCCTTAGCTGTGACTGCTGCCCATGACGCTTCGTGCGTTTGCCTCTTGCTATTTGTGTGTGATCTTTATTACAATTCCCCATGACTTCCTCTTTCGATGGTTTCATCATCTTCTGTTCTATCTCAGCAGCGCCAAAAGGGAAGAATTTGAGAGAGAGAGAGAGAGAGAGAGAGAGGTATGGCGGAAGAAGCGATTGCAAAGAGATGGAGTGGGAGCAAATAATATAGTGAACGGTGTGAGGGTTTAGGAGTAGAGCTAAAAAGCTGCAAAATAATATGGCCCCGTGAACAGTAACCGTGAATTTGCTATGCCAGTCTTTCGTTTCCAACCTTGGAAGTTATGGACACATATATATAGTTATAAAATTCAGGTGTGCGCTGTAAGAGATCAGAGGGAGAGAGAGAGAGAATTTATAAGCAATAATATAGCAAGTATGAGGAGGCGAGCAAACGAGTGAGATTCGGTTGGCTTTGAAGCAAACCCATTACTTTTCCCCAACGATTCCTCCTGGCCTGGAGATGATCAGGATTGGTTTGCAAGTCTGGAACCACAGATATTGCGCTACCTTCTCTCCCATCATTTTCTGTTTTTTGCTACTTTATTTGCTTTCCTTGCTGATCTGGTTTGGGGGGCTAGAATTGGATAAAAATTAATTTTTTTAAATGTTTTTTTTTATAATTATGTAGATTATATAAAATTTAGTAATTCTATATTTGGCTTCAGTAATTTTTTTTTTTTTTTTTGGAAGGAGATTTTGAACTCCTGTCAACTTATTTCATATATTTAAACACATATTACAATTTATTTACATTCAAACACATACCAATGAGATACATAAAATATTATTATTCACATATCAGCATCCAAAGACAACTAAGGCTGCGTTTGGATATTGTTGAGCTAACTTGAACTAAGTTTAGTTCTTTATTAATAGTAGTGAGTAGAGATGGTAAAATGAGTTTTGTGGAGTCCACCTATCTAAGATGAGTTTAAATGTATTTGGATGTTAAGATGAGTTTAGATGTATTTATGAAAAGTTGAAAAAAGTTGTAGATTCCACGTGTAAAGAAATGTTAAATTGAAAAATGTCGTGGGTCCCACGTTTAAAGAGATTTTGAGTTGAAATGAGTTTAATAATTTGAGAATTAGATGTTTAGATGTTAGATTTAGTTTAAAATTAGAATGAATTGAGTTAAATTCAAATGAATTCAACAACCAAACGGGGCATAAGTGTGTGTTGGGCACGCAAGTACTTACTCCGGAGTTCATGGGCAGTTGACCCACTCACTTCACATTTATTATGAATTTATGTGCTGTTCAGTTCTTCGATGGAGAATAATTAAACCTTAATATATGCGGCAATATGATTATCTAATTATTTGATGAGAAAAGCCAATAATTCTCTTGCTAATAATCAGTCGCTCCCAATATCCCAGCTAGCTAGGGGTTACGGACGGCGCAAAATAGTGATAATTCTAATTTGATAAGGGATTAAATATGGTACAATATATGGATCAGATTCGATCCCGAACATCCCAGCTCGTTAGGGAATATGAATTGAACGATACTATCGCTTGGATTTGGATTCATGCATGTACGGTGACTGCATATAGGCCTGGTTAATTTGGATATATAGTGAATTGAAATGAGATTAGATGAATTAAGATGATTTGTGAATAGTAATAAGATAGTTTATGAATAGTAATGAAATGATTTTAGTTAAGATGTTTTATGGAATTTTGGGAAATAAGATAAAAAAAGTTGAATAAAAATTTTATAAAATTAAAATATTATTTTTGTTTTGAAATTTGAAAAAGTTAAATTATTTTTTGTGTTTCATTTAGAAGTTTGGAAAGTTGTAATAATTTCTTTTTGATACACGGGGAGGGGGGATTCAATCGAGTTGTCAATTGATCTAAAAGACCTCGGCAAAAAAGTTAAAAATTTAAAATTTAAAAATATTTATAATTACGATGTTTGGATATTAAGAAGATATGAAATGAGATAGAATGAGATGTAAGCATCTCTCTATCCAAGCCAGGCCATAATCTATCTATTCGAATGAATTGACCTTTTAAGTTTGTATATTAAAATTTTAATATATTTATAAATACCTTGCATTTTTTTAATTAATATTGGACGGTGATCATCATGACCAAAGAGATAGCAAAAGAAAATGAGAGAAGCAAACTGAATGATTAGATCAAGGAAAATATAGGGAAAGTATCTACGTTAAAAAAACATGAAATTTCTAGTGTATCCCGTCATTTTAACTGCTTATGTATTTAATTTTTTTAAAAAATATTTTTTCTTACTAATTAAAGAAGTGACTATATATTAGTGTATTGATATATATATTTTTTTAAATGTTTAAACATGTTTAAAAAATATTTGAAATAAAAAGAAAAAAATACAACTTGCACTAGGAGCACACCAAGTAGACAAATTGAAGAGTTATAGTAGCAATATTACCCAAAAAACAAAGACGGGGGATAATTTGAGAAGGAAAAAGCAGGTTCAATACTAGGTAAGCTATTTGCTAGAAATTGATGTTTTTAACTTTTCCTATTTACTAGTTGTCGACCGTCCAATGTACGAGAATAATTATTAAATTAGAATAGCTAAGAAGTGAGCATGTTATATAAAAGGGCTAAATAAGATGGCATGGCTTAATAGCTGACAAGGTGACAAGTCTTTTTTCTTTAGTGAAAAATTGGGAACTGGGTTTATATATTGTGCAATAAAGAGTACAATCTAACGAATGGCTTGATCTTTAGTATGTGAATGCATGGGTTCGATATATTTATGTCAATAAATTAAAATAAAAATTGTGAGCTAGACATCATAATTATATGAGAAATGATAGTTACAGTCGTGAGTGTGTAAGTATCGTGCAATCATTTTGAAAAAAAGTGAATAAATACGGGACTCATGTGAAAAAAAAAATTTAATAGTGAATCCTATTCTTTTTCAAAATGATTGTACAACGCTTACACACTCTACGACTATATGTAGCATTACTCTAATTTTATAAGGGAGTTTCCAGGTTGGCAAAATGAAATTAGTTGTGTCATGCATGCATCTTGCTATATATTTACGTGCATGCGATCAATGATTGCCAAATAAAATATAGTCAAATTCATTTATTCGTAATAAATAAACAAAGCCTTAAATTCTTGAACACAGATAATTAATATTGTTAGACGGGTTTCCCTCTTCATATACGGTTAGGAGGGATATGTAAAGATTCTTGGCGTAAGGATTTAATACATAGGAAGGGATTGTACTGAGGAACAAGTAAGAGAGTCAAAGCAAGCATCAGCAATTGTTGGCTAGCTAGTGACTCCAAGTAAAGCATCGAATTCAAGTGTATATACTAACTTATCATGCGGATGGTTGGTGAAATGACACCGTTTTTCATTATTTTTTTCCTAAATACTTTATATTTTAAAATTAATATTAGGAAAATAAACTGCCCTCCAAATATACTCATACTTTTGTTTTTTACTTAATGGTTAATGAAGTATTTATTACTTAATTAGTATCTTTTTTCTTAAAAAAAAATGTTTAAATATGTTTTAAAAATATGTTGGAAAAACAATATAGTTATCAGTCTAGACTATCGATACCGGTAGCAAGATCCTTAATATTAATAAAGAGAAATGATTTGTATAAATCCCAATATACAATTCGTACACAATCCCTATAAAAAAGTGAAATCCATATTAAAAAAATGTGTAAAAAAATATGTATTCTTTTTAGTAGAATCTAACTTTTTCTAAAAAAAAACTTTGTACAAAATTTATCTATTTAAAACTTGTAGCTAGCATTAACTTGTTAATAAAAGAGGAGTAATGCTACAAATAATTATGGAGTGCGCAAGCGTCGTGCAATCGTTTTGGTCTCTGGCTGAGAATTTCCCGCTGATGAAGTTCCTAATCGAGAATTTTCTATTAAGGCATGTTGGTCTCCTGTCCCCGATGGGGATGATTACGAAGTGATTCTTTCCCCTAGTGAGGAGGCCCGTATTAGGCTAGTGGAGTCTTGGGCTCAAGCTCACCCCAAATTGTACCTCTCAGATGCGCTTTTAACCCCCAGTAACATTGAGAGGTTTGTGATGGTTCCTAGTCGGGCCCATATTTTGGGGCATGAGTTTTGGGTGCCCCCCGCCGGTGGGAGACTTGAAAAAGAAGAAACGTCCTAGCGAAGGTGAGAAGAAACAAAGAAATGTTAAAAAAGCTCGTGTCTCACCTCGTTCGGATGAGTCTATTTCATCCAAAGGTGGTTCTCTTCTTCCCTTGGCTGCGGGCGAAGATGCAAAATTGGTACCTCCTACAAAAAAACAGAGTGAGGCCAAGTTGGGTTCTTCTCGGAAGTTGCCGAGTAAAACTGCCTCCCAGAAAAGTGGGAGTAGCAAGTTGGCTACTTCTTAGGGGAAACTGAGTGTTTTGACCGCCTCTATGGATCCGCTACCTCTTTCTTTAGATGATGTCATGTTGCAAGTCGAAGAAGATCTCGATAGTATATTCGTCGTAGAGGTGGCCGCCGAAGATGCTGTGTAGCCCTCGACGACTCCGGTTGATGATTCCCAGCAGCAATGTGATGATACTCCAGTGGAAGAGGACATTCTTATTTTGAATCTCGTCCTCCTTACAACGCCCCCTTCCACTTTAGCGAGCTTCTCGTCCTTTGAAGCTTCTACGCCTCTAATGACCTCGCCCCCGCCAATTGTTTTTGTGCCTTCTGACGCTCCTTCGGATCTACCTAGATTGGAGGGGGCCGAAGAGGGGAGTGTTCAAGACTTAGTTGCAGCGCCTAGTTCCCCCCTTGCCTCAACGACTTCGGGTGGGGTTACTGATTGAGCTGAATTATTGCATATTTTATACATTTAGAAGCAATATATTTTATTTATTTCATTACATTATTATTGGTTTTAGATAAAAAAATGGTTAAGATGAATGAATCCGAGTTGTGATTTAAATTAGTTAATAGCATGATTTATGCTTAATTTTATAACTTGTGATTTAATTGGACAATGTTTATTTACATGTATAACATATTTTTGATATTCTATTATTCTTATTCTTATTTTATTTCTAATTTCTATTATTTTATTTCTAATTTCAAATTCAAAGGACTGTCAAGTGGGTAAGACGTTGGAACAACAATCTAAGAACTTTCAACTAGTGTAGGACTCTTCAAACAAGGATAATGATGGGGTTTGAGAGTAATTCGGATCAGAATCTAAAATGTGTTAGGAAATAGAATGGACACACTTTAGTATTTTAATCATAACTTTCCGCTCAAATATTGGATTGACACGATTCTTGATGCATTGGTAAGCTATCGTAAAGGGTTACAAAGTTGTCTCTAATAAGGATTTCAACTCCTGAAGCACGTATGTGACTGCCAAGTTGAGTCCTAAAATTTAAGTGATTTTGTGTGCGGGAATATGAAGACATTAGGGTTTCTTTCCTAACCTATTTAAGCATATCATTAGCATGAAATTGGAGACTTTTTGAGAGCAGTGCCGCACATTTGAAGAACTCTTTCAGGGTCCAATTGCCGCTCCAGCCGCCTCCTCCATTGCTTACCACCTCCATCTCCCTTCATTTGGTTTGCTCTTTTGACTCTCCACTATTTATTTAATTTTAGTTTAAAGTTTTTGATTTATTTTTGAGATATTTGGCTTAGAGTTTTGGGTATTTTATTTTCTATTTATTTACTTCGTGTTATTTATTTTTCTCAGTTCTTTAATCTTTCATTTAACAGTGATTACAATTGCTATGGATTAATTTTGAGAATTTGTGATTTGAATACAAGGATGAACCCTAGAATCTTGATTTTGGGGCTTTTCAATTTTCAGTTTGTATTTTGTCAATTACTTTCTAATCTAGTTTAATTATTAGATTAGTTTTATTAATCTCTCAGTTCCATTGCATAATAGATCGATTAAAACTTAATTAGGACTTAAATAATTTCTATTTTATTGTTTAATTTTTAGATTAATTAAGATTGTTTAGTTTAGTCGATCTTTTTTTATTGTTAATTTTAATTTGTTAGTTTTTTTTACATTTCATTTCGAAACTCACAAATTCAAAAATATGAATCTAGTCCATGACTCACCCTTTTCATTCTTGTTGCACTCTTCCATCCATTCCACATACCATCATTTTTATTTTCACTTTGTGAATATTTTCACAATTTTAAACAAGTTTGATTTTAAGTAATTTTTTCCGAGGAGACGATCTAGAAATTTATTCCTAATTATTACGCGACATCCTCCTGCACTTGGGATAGCTTTTGTGCTACTCATTTTTGAGTGAGTCAAGTTTTTAGCGTCGTTACAAGGGGAATAGTTGCTTGACGTAAATTTAAGCTCATTATTTTTTATTTTTTTACTTCAAATGTTTCTGTCTCCATGTTATCTCTGATTACACGTTTCACTTGTCACCTACTACTCAGTCACTTGAACTTTACTTGTGCTATTTGGACTGATGTTTCATGTTATGGATGATGGACAATTCAAATAGGTTGGTTAGAGTTACATCGAGCACTGAGAGTAGTATACAGAGTCCAAAAATAGATAACTCTTCTGTTTTTTCTACAGATGAGGATATTGAAATTGAACAAACTATGGCTGCACCTGCACCACGCACTCTTAGAGATTATTTGCAGCCCGCTCGCACCACTACACCATCATGAATTATTTTATCAGATGATGCACCAAAATTTTCTATTAAGCATGGCATGATGTCAGTGGTACCTCAGTTCCACGAAATGGATTCTGAGAGTCCTTATCAGTATTTGACATATTTTGAGTTGACTTGTACTACTTTTATCAATAGAGCCACTACTGATGAATTTATTAGACTTCGTTTATTTCCTTTCTCTTTAAAGGATAAAGTGAATATTTGGTTTAGTTCTTTGAGGTCTAATTCTTTGAGGCCTAATTCTATCTCTAGTTGGTCTGATATGCAACGTGAGTTCTTACAAAATAATTTTCCTTTTCAAAGAACTCAGTATTTACAAGAGCAGATAAGTCAATTCAATCAGAAATCTGATGAGACTTTCCAGGCCAGCTGGGAAATGTTTAAGGATTTGGTGAACATATGTCCACATCACAGTTTTGAATCCTGGAGGTTGGTGAATTATTTTTACACAGGTCTCACTCCACAATGCAAGCAGTTTGTTCAGACTATGTGCAATGGATAATTATTTAGTAAGGAACCTGATGAACTATTGCTATTTTTTGACTATCTTGCTCTACTAACCTCGCCCCTGCCAATCGTTTTTGTGCCTTTTGACACCCCTTCGGATTTACCTCGATTGGAGGGGGGCGAAGATGGGAGTGTTCAAGACTTAGTTGCAGCGCCTAGTTCCCCCTTGCCTCAACGACTTCGGGTGGGGTTACTCCGAATTTTCCCTTTGTTTTTCCAGCCTTCTCCCTGGCCAGTGGTAGTAGGGTTTCGATTCTTTCGCCGCCTTTTAGTGTGTCTCCTTGAGGAAATGGCGAAGCGTCTTTGACAACTCTTGAGGAGAATCTCGAGATTGATTAGGCTGTACCCCATGAGGATGAGCCTGGTGAGATGGGGAAGGCCAACGACTGCTCGGGCCCTCCTGTTGAACTATCTGTTTGCTATCCTTTGTTTATCATCACTGAAGCTGCCTTTCCCCTAGGGTATTTTGCAAATGTGTCCTCGCCGGCTATCAAACACGAGAGACTCCTCTAGCTCCCATCCGGTGGCTTCCCTAGCCTCCCTACATACTCGCCGAGCAAAGGTCATCAATGCCTTTGTTCAATAGCTTCGTAGTGTTTTTGCTCCGGTATTGTTACATTCTCCTTAATGCTTTGGTCAATAATTCCAAAGAACATATCTTTAATCCTCTCTCTTTTTTTAGGGGTTAATCATCTTGCTGCTGACTTGGAGGGTGAGAAAAACCAACTGGTTGACGAGTTGGCTCACTTTGAGGCTCGCTCCCATTCATCTGATGATGAGTTGGTTACCCTTTGCGCCCAAGTTGCTTAGGAGGAGTTGGCGATTTCCGCTGCGGATGCTGACCACTACCGTCGAGAGGTGGTAACAATCGTGAAAGAACGGGATGACCTCGTTACTCGCCTAAATGAAGCAGAGGGAGCTGTGCGGGAGAGGGACAACTTAGTTGCCCAGGTAGAGGCTTTCAAGAAAGAACGAGATGAGTTGGCTACTCTGGTGGAGCTTGTCTTGAAAGAGCGGGATGGCTTTGCCGCCAGCTTTGATCGTGCGAACTTAGAAATCGAAGGATTAGCTAAGTACAAATCTGAATATGCTTCTTGCCTGGCCTCTCTTGGAGATGAAAAAAGAGAGTTGCTTATAAAGCTGGGGGCGGCTGAAAGGATGAAAGCTGAAGCCGAGAAAAACTTGGTTGAGGTGAATGCCCTTATTAAAGATAGCAATCGTCAATATCGTCAACTTGATGAAGTTGTTAAATCTACCAAGAAAACAATTACTATCCTGGAATGCCGATTGGCTGAGATGGGATCTGCCTTGGAGGATTCTCAGAACGACCTTAATCAGGTCCTTCCCCAATTGGCTACTGCCCCCAGGATTCGATTACGAGCCTGGGGTATAGGCTTCAAGTTGGGGGTAAAATAGCTTCGTGAGCTTTTTCTTCGGGAACCCACAACTAACCTGCATACCTTGGAATGGAAGTCTATTTGGGCAAGTGAGGTTTCCCTTCATTTCTGTGACTCCCTTGGTCGGACCGAGATGCGTGATGCTTTTCGCCGCCCATCCTGGTGCCTGCTTAGCTTGGAGCTATCTCATTCCCCTCAGGATTCGCTTTTGATGTGATTTTTTTAAGCCTTGTAAATGACTGAACTTCAAAAGCCGTTTTTTTTTTCTTTTTTTATTGGACCTTTGTAAGCCATTTTTGAGGCCTTTGAACTTTTTTTGTTGGCTGTGAAGTATTCATTGCTGCTTTTGCATCATGATATCAACTCTTGCTATTCATACCTTATGTTGTTCACGATTTTGAGCATCATGTCGCCCATCGACAGGACTTTCTCTTGATCTCCTTTAACCCTTTAGTGCTAGTGGGACAATTCCTCGATCATGTTGCCTGCTGGCGAGAAGGTGTTAACGAGAGATTTCCTCGACTGTTTTAACCTTTAAGTTTTTATGTTAATGGGAGAGTTCCTCGACCAAGTCGCTTTCTGGTGGGAAGGCGTTAACGGGAGAGTTTCTCGACTGTTTTAACCTTTAAGTTTTTAGGTTCTTGGGAGAGTTCCTCGACCACGTCGCCTTTTGGCGTGAATGTGTTAATGGGAGAGTTCCTCTACCATTTTAACCTTTAAGCTTTTAGGTTCGTGGGAGATTTCCTCGACCGTTTTAACCTTTAAGTTTTTAGGCTCGTGGGAGAGTTCCTCAACCACGTCACCTTTCGACGTGAAGGTGTTAGCGGGAGAGTTCCTCGACTGTTTTAACTTTTAAGTTTTTAGGCTCGTGGGAGAGTTCCTGTACCATGTCGCTGTTTGGCGTGAAGGTGTTAATGGGAGATTTCCTCGACCGTTTTAACCTTTAAGTTTTTAGGCTCGTGGGGGAGTTCCTTAACCAAGTTGCTTTTTGGCATGAAGGTGTTAACGGGAGAGTTCCTCGACCGTTTGAAGTTTAAGTTTTTTGGCTCGCGAGAGAGTTCCTCGACCACGTCGCCTTTTGGCATGAAGGTGTTAAAGGGAGATTTCCTCGACCGTTTTAACCTTTAAGTTTTTAGGCTCGTGAGAGAGTTCCTCGACCACTTCACCTTTTCCTTTTTCTTTTTTTTTTTGTTGAAAATCCAGAAGGAACAAAACAAGAGAAAAGGTGGATAAAACGTGCCGGTATTTATTGAAAATGATATTCACACATAAATCAACAAACGAGATCAAAGAAAACTGCATATCTTTCCTTTAAATGTAGTACTTTCGTAGGTGCTCTGTATTCTATGCGTGAGGTAGCTGGCGTCCTGCAGCATCCTTGAGGTGGTAAGTTCCCGGTCTGTAGCTTTGCCACTACAACGTAAGGTCCCTCACACCGAGGGCCTAATTTCCCTTGATATCTCGAGGTCACACCGGTTTCCTTCAGCACTAATGACCTGAGCCTCACTTGTTTGTTGAAGTATTGCACTGCTTTCCTCTCAGAAGCTGCAACTTTGACTTCTGCATATGCCCTTATCAGCCCCTAATAGGTCTAGGCTTTCTTCTAACCCTGCTACATTTGCTTCTGGATCAAAATTTCTTCTTCTGTAGCTTGGTAACCCAACCTCTACAGGTGCCATCGCCTCACTACCATAGGCTAGGGTAAAAGGTGTTTGTCCTGTTGAGGTTTTTGCTGTTGTTCTGTAAGCCCACAAAATTTCCAGGAACTCGTCGACCCATAGCCGCTTTCTGTCGCCTATCTTCTTTTTTAGAATTCCCATGATGGTTTTATTAGTTGCTTCCACCTGTCCGTTTGCCTGGGGATGGCCTGGGGAAGAGTACTTGACCTTGATTCCTAGCTCTGCACACCATTGACGAAAATGTTCGAAGTCGAATATTCTTCCGTTATCAGAAATGATACACTGAGGTATCTCGAACCTACATACTACTTCCTTCCATAGGAACTTGGTCACTTTGAGCAGTTATTGTAGCCATCGCCTCAGCTTCTGCCCACTTTGTAAAATAGTCGACGGCTACGATAATGAACTTGGTTCCTCCTTTGCTAGGGGGCATAGGGCCTACCAACCAAGTCTACTCCCCATTGGGCGAACTACCATGAGGATGTTATGGACTGCAACTCTTTAGGAGGTGCACCTAGGATTGGTGCATGAATATGGCACTGGACACATTTTTTTATGAACTCCTTCGCATCTTTGAGCGTGTTTGGCCAATAGTACCCTACTCTTACAATCTTTGCAGTGAGTGATTGTCCTTCTGAGTGACTCTCGCAAATCCCCTCATGTACTTCCTTCATTACGTACTCAGCTTCCGCATCGCAACAATGAGTTTGAGAAACCTTGCCTGTAAAGTACTCCACGAATTATGGTAAACCTAGTCGCCCTGCTTGTTAACTTTCTCGCCTCTTCCTGAGATAGGAGAATTTCACCTGTCTCCAAATACTTTTTTATATCATTAGCCCATGCTGAAGTGTTCTCCCTAATGTGCAAACTTTCCTTTCCTACCGTTGGTCTAGCCATCGCTTGTAAACCAAGCTTCCTTGGTAGTGTTTCTTTTTGTTTTGTTGAGGCCGCGCGTGCCGATCGGTTAGCCTTGGAATTGTCTCCACGAGGTATCTTCTTGATTCGAAAGTACTTTAGACCTTTGCTTTGTTCCTGTACTTGGTGAAGGTATTTTATTAGTTTGGATTCCCTCACCAAATATTCACCTGTGATTTGCCTGACTACCACTTGTGAATATGTTTTCATCTCGACTTCTTCACCTCCTAATACCCTCGCGATCACCAAATCGACGAGTACTGCTTCATACTCAGCTCTATTGTTTGTCACTTTGAACTCCAATCATACTACGTGGTACGACTCTTTCCCCTCACCTGTTACTATGTACACCTCGACTCCTCCACCTACTCGGCAGATTGACCCATCTACATACACTTGCCATGAACTCTTCTTTGGTGGTTTGTGGACTTCTTCTTTGAAATTGAAAAACTATGCTACAAAATCAGCAAGTATATGCCCTTTCACAGTGCTTTTTGGTCTGTAACTGATGTCGTACTCACTTAGGTCGATTGACCATATGACCAACCGTCCTGAGGTGTTTGGTTTCTACAACACCTTTTGTAGAGGCGACGAAGTGATGACCTACCTTTACTAGATGGGCTTGGAAATAAGGTCATAATCGCATTGCTGCTACTACCACAGCATTGGCGACCAACTCCACCTTTGGATACCTGATCTCTGCTCCTTTCAACGCCCTCCTTACGTAATACACCGACTTTTGCTCCTTCCTTTCCTCTTGTACCAATGCATCAGATACTGCTTTTGTAGTTACTGCCAAGTACAATGATAATGGCTCTCCGAGGTTGGTGTGACTGAGCAATGGTGGTTTATCTAGATACTCTTGTAACTAATTAAATGCTTCTTCGCATTTGGCATCCCACTCTCATGCTTTCTTAAGCACCTGAAAGAAAGGAAGATATTTATCCGTTGATCGGGATACAAACCTGTTCAGAGCCGCAATCTTGCCTACCAATTTTTGTGCTTCATTCAAGTTTGTGGGCGACTTCATCTCTATTATTGCTCTGAGTCTCCTGGGATTTGCTTCAATTCCTCTCTCTGACACCATAAAATCAAGGAATTTTCTCAACTACATCTGAATGCGCATTTCGTTGGGTTAAGCTTCATTTGGTACTGAAGTAAAACCTGAAAAGCCTCCCTAAGGTCTTTTATGTGTTGGTCCAAACTCCCTGCTTTTTACTAGTAGATCATCGACATAAACCTCCATGCTTCTTCCAATCTGGTTTTTAAATATTTTGCTTACCAACCTTTGGTAGGTTGCCCTAGCGTTCTTCAAGCCGAAAGACATCACCTTATAGCAATATAGTCCCCGGTCAGTTATAAAAGCGATTTTCTCTTAATCAGCCTTCTTCATCCTGATTTGATTTTCTCTTAAAGACATCACCACCTTAGATAGCCACTCTGGATAATGTGCTTCTTTGATGAATCCAGCTGCTAACAACCAATCCACCTCCTCTGCGACTGCTTCATACTTCTTGGTACTAAAGTTTCTCTTCTTTTGTTTTATTGGGTGTACCTTTGGGTCTACGTTCATCTCATGTTTGATGACTTCCTCGCCTATCCCAGATATATCTTTATGACTCCATGCGAATACGTCTTTATGGTCTAAAAGGAAGTCTATCAGTTGCTGTCTTTCTTCTTGTGCCAATTTTGTCCTGATCTTTACATAGCTTTTGGGATGATTCTGCTCAAGGGTTACCAAATCTAGATGTTCATCTGCCTCTCCATGCTTCAGGGTTTCTTCATCTCTAGTCTCTAACTCCGTCGCCATGACCTGTGGTCCCAGTGGGAGGACCGTCTGTTCTTCAGAATCCACAATACTGACCTCTGCTTGCCCTTGTCTAAGTTCCTGCACATAACATTCTCTAGCCAAGACCTACATCCGCACACTTCGCCTATCCCTTTTGGTTTGCATATCTCGCCTATTGGGAACTTCATTTTTAGATGATAGGTCGAGGTAGTGGCCTTTAACGCATTTAACATGGGTCGCCCAATGATTGCATTATATGCTGACCAAGTTCTTACTAATAAAAACTCAGTTATCGTCGTGACGACATAAGGGTCTGTGCCTACAGATATTGGCAATGTAATGGATCACATTGGTTGCATTGCATCTCAAGTGAACCCTTTTAACATGGTTGATGCTGGTTTCAACTATTCTTTGCCAATTCCCATTTTGCTGAAAGCGTCCCAAAACAAAATATCCATCGAACTTCCATTGTCAATTAATATCCTCCTAGTGGTAAAATTTGATAACAAAGCATCATCATGGGAATATACAACCCCTCGACTATCTTCCTCTTCAAAAGATATTGTGGGGGATACTTGTACTCGGGTCTATTTGATGGGCCTCTCTACATTGTAGACTTCTTTATATCTTGCCCACCTTGCATAGGTCTTTCTTCCTGAGGAAGTTGGGCTACCTCTTGCATATCCATCGGTGATAGTGTGTATCTCACCTAGAGGTGGGTTTCTCCAGTTTTAGCTACTCTTGTTCTTCAGTCCCTAGGTTCATTTGACCTCCTTTCCCTTTTTGGTGATTCCCGTTGCCTTGGGCTCTTACTCCTTCAACTTTTATGCTCATTCTTTCGTTCTTTTTTTCATCGTGGAGGGGTGATGTTCTGGCCGATCAACCATTACAACTTGCCATTGTTCTTCATTTCCTCTACTTTTCATTTCAAGTTGTAGCAATCCTCGGTTATGTGTCCCCTTCTTTTGTGATAAGTGTAGTACTTTTCGGTTTGTCGTTCGTTCTTGATTGATTCTTCTTCTTTTGCCTTTTCTAAATAGTGTACATAACCGCCACTATGCCTTCTTATATTGCCATCTCGCCTTGACTCCTGTTGGTCCTTTTTCGCTTTTTGACCTCCATCTCGGTCTTTCCTCTGTCCTCCTTTTTGCTCCTGTTCACTCATTCTTTCTAGTTGAGTGGTTAAGGCGATCAAGGTGTCTTCAGTATTAACAAAATCATCAACCTTGTCCATGAAATCTTTCGTAAGGTGGAAGGGGTTTTTGGGGCCAGCTCAGCCATAAAATGGCTCCTTGGCCAAACACCCCCCAATAGTGCTGCTAGCATGATTTTCTCGTCTTAGTCATCGATCGTCATTTTTTTTATTGAAGTGTGTTAAATACGCTTTCAAACTTTCATCATCTCGTTGTTTGACAGTCAACAAGTAAGCAGCAGGTCGTCTGCACTTTCTGCTAGCCATGAATTGGGTCAAGAACTATTGGCCCAGCTCTTTGAAACTCTCTATGATGTTTGGTTGCAGTGCACCAAACCATCATCTCGCCGATTTCTTTAGAGTCAAAGGGATAGCTCTACAAGCAATTTCCCCCGGGAACCCGTGAAGCGTCATATGGGCTTTGAAAGTCTCAAGGTACTCCACGGGATCTTTCGAGTCGTTGTATAGGTCCATTGACGAGACTTTAAATTTTGCGGGCAGGGGCATCGTCAGAATTTTCATAGAAAATGGTAGATTTGTGTTGGACAACAATTGATCGACCGAAGAAGAGATTCATATCTTCTTGGTCATCTCCTCATATTTGTCCATCAAACTAGCTCCGTGGTAAGCTTCTTTATCATTTCCTCAATTTCTGCAATCTTCTCCTCCATGTTTTGTGAAGTTTCTCCCTGATCTCTATTTGTCTGAGACTGAATAGTGATGAGCATGTGAAAAGCACGCAAAGTGTGAGACTTAACAAATCCCACAGACGGCGCTAACTGTTATAGACATGTTTCACCACCACCACCTCATGATCACTTACAACCAAAGTGTAGAGAGTACGAAAGTCCGAGGGAACGCCTCCGATGCTTAAATCAGTAATTTGAGGATAAAAATAATAATAACACTAATTCGATCCCTTTATTTATTTGGATTTTTCCTTTATATAAAGCTCTATGAGTTATCTTTGTTCCCTCATGGATAGTGGTTATCCTTTATTCGAATTCAAATTTAGAGATGATGATTCATCTCTTTGCAAACTTGAATAATATCCTCCTTTATCTTTTGTCATTGATTGGGTAGTTATTCCGTCGTTATTAGCATATCCAGTTGTTATTGGCCATATGCTAGTTTCCTTTGTACTAGGCTGGACTCCTCGATTATGATATGGGCTTTAATCGTTGGTAAGGGCCCATATCCATCTTAGGGCTAACCGGTCAGGATGTCCTATCCAGATCTACTATTAAAAATTTAATTTTTTTTATAGAAATTTTGTTTTTACTATTTATTAAAAAAGATTGTGTAATACTTATACACTATAAAATATTGTATCATACCATGCAAATATCATTTTTCATAAAAAAAAAAAAAAAAAAAAGAGTAGCTGGAGCCCACAATAACAACCTCATGTGAAAAAGTGAAAAATGAAAGCGTATGAATGATCTCTGCACGCATATCTATTATGACTTCGGATCTACCTATACACTCTGCAGCCATTAGCTCTTATATATGTTCGTACAAATAACATTTTTGAGCGAAAAAAAAACGATGATTTTAATAGTTTATGCGCTCACCTATCGTAGTACAAATCGTATAAATTAATTACTGGTATTGTTGAAACTATTAAAATATTATTCAGTTGCTTCTGTGACTTCATCATATATAATTGTGTATCATGATCTGCTGGTTGAATCTTCAGTTTAAATCTAGGGATTAGTTGTGAACACAAAACACGAGGTCCATTGTATTTAATATTGGTTATCCATTAATGACTCATTTAGATTGTATCTTTTATTATGCAAAAAGGCGTTGGATAATCAGCCTCTTGAGAAAATATTTTAAAATAAAATTTATTATTTATCATTCTCACATATTAAATATTATACTTTTAATTTTTTTTAATAAAGAGGATGGAACCCTGAATTTTATTGAAAAAATCTCACTTATAATAGAAGAAAATTTTATACATTCGTAACCAAAAAAACCACAACTAATAAAAAAAAACTCGCGTAGACCCCTATCCAACAAATCAATTAATAAAAAAACTAACAACTACCATGAACGAAAATTTGGCAATTCCAATCATCCCTCTCACTAAACTAGGAAGTAAATCTAGGACCTCAAATCTCCTTGTTAGGCCGCCCTCCCCGCATCGTGCTAAAAATATGCAACCCCATTTCCCTCTCTATATTGATGAACAATAGAGAAATTAATACCGTCAAGTAACTGCAAAAGCAAAACCCAATAGTCCCAAAGATACCAGACCGAGCATTTCCTAGCCATAATCCAATCCACAACCACCTATGAGTCACACTCAATTTTAATATGTATGAACCCGAGCTCCCCACATAGCTCCAAACCAGCAAGAAGAGCTCTCAACTCAGCTGTATTATTCGTGTCCTGCCCCAGAAACGCAGCAAACGCAGCAACAAATTTGCCATTAGAATCTCGTAATACACCCCCTCCCCCACATCGGCTAGGATTTCCCCTACAACTCTCGTCCTCATTGAGCTTCACACTCCCCTCGGTTGTCTCTTCCACCGCACAAGACATGAAGCATGCGCCTCTACAGACTCCAACTGAATATCTAACGTATGAAGCACCATTCGGCTTGAAGCAATAGGCTTCTGCACCTGTACTGCAATGTTCCTCAGGCACGCCTTCACAGCCAACCAAATACCAGCAACTGGTTCTGACTGCCCCTCCATCCGAGCCTAACACCTGCGGTACCACAACCTCCAAGTTATCACGCTTGGCAGGAGGCCAACAGCTGCTCACGCAGAGACGACTTCCTTGCATAGAAGAACTAGTGAGCCATCCAAGCCTTCCAGCTGCCTGCCTGCAAACCAAGAACTCCAAACTCAACTTCCGCAAGTTTCCACACCATGGACGCCACCTCCCCTTTGCTCAAAACATGATCAACAGACTCCCGATGACCCCTACTGCAACAATCACACTTAGATGCCAACGAGATGCCAACTGTTTGTACTCTGTCATCGACTAGTAGGCAATTAAAAAAAGCCTTCTAGTTACAAATAGAGATCCTCTCCGGCAGTTTACCATGCCAAACCCAGTCCGTTCTTGCACCATAGGGGCCTTGACTCAAATGATATCCCATGCACTAGCTATTGAAAACTGTCCATCACTATTAGGCATCCATATTAATTCATTTGTTCCTGCTTTACCTACTACAACCGAGTTCATGATTTCCTTAGCTTTAGATCCCCCCACCAACTCAATTAAAACGTCCCTATCCCAAGCATTATTCAGCCATACATCTTTAATTTGCAATTGAGGATTTAGAATAAAATCGGAGTGCTGTGAAAGTGGCCCACTAGCTAACCAATGATCATACCAAAATGAACTTCTCGCTTCCTTCACCCTTAACCGCACCTGATTTAATACCTCTGGAATGACTCCCAAAATTGACTTCCACAAATGAGACCCTACATGCACCTGGACAGCCAAAGAAACATGGCCATTTCTCACCTATTTCACATGAAAAAATTTCGTCAGCAGCGAATCCATCGTCAACAATCTCCACGTGAATTTCATGTGGAAAGAACGTTGCACTTCACCAAGATCTCGAACACCTAACCCACCTTCTCGAGTAGATTTGCCCGCCATTTCCTTTTCCACTTCCCATCTGTTTCTCCCCAAAAGAAGGAAAAAAGAATACCATTAATTTTATTAAGAACCTCCTTTGGGACATTAAGAACTGCTAGCAAACGAGATGCCATGCCCGAAAGCACATGTCTAATTAGGATAAGTCGACAACCATAAGAAAGAATTTTAAATTTTCAACCAGCCACTTTCTTCCTAATCTTAGTCATCCAAGGGTCCAAATCCTGAACTCTAAGATGCCCCACCACTAGAGGAGCCCCCAAATAAACCACCGAAAAACAGCCCTCCACAAAAGCAGTCAACCTCCTCAACCTCCGTCTTCTACTCATAGAAATATGTTTAGAAAAGAAAAAAGTTGATTTTTCTTTACTAATCAACTGCCCCGACCATTTCTCATATTTTTCCAAAATTTGTATAAGACGCCGAATGGATCTCTTCTCGCCATTAACAAAAATCAATAAATCATCTGCATACAATAAGTGAGATATCAAAGGCACCCTTGAAGGATGTGAAAACTCTGAATCCTCCCCTCTCCAAAATTCTGTCTCAGAAGCCGAGAAAGAACCTCTTCCATGAGAATAAACAAATAAGACGTTAGAGGATCCCCTTGTTTTAGGCCCCTTGTTGACTTGAAGAAACCCTTGTAAGAGCCATTCATCATTACCGAAAACCATGGCGAGCCCACACACCCCTGCACAAGTCTACAAAAATTAGCTGAGAAACCAAAAGCAGCAAGGACCTTCGACAAAAAGCCCCAATCAACTCTTTTATAAGTTTTCGACATATCAATCTTCACCATAACATTCCCTCCTGCAGTTTTTTTTATTAATCGAATTACCATCTCTTGAGCCAACGTAATGTTCTCGAAAATACTCCACCCCGAAATAAAGGCCTCTTGCTCTTGAGAAACCAATAAAGGAAGGAACCTTGTCAATTTTTGAACCAAAATCTTAGAGAAAACTTTGTACGCCACGGAACAAAGACTAATAGGCGGAATTTATCAAAACTTATAGGATTTTGCACCTTCGGAATACGGACAATATATGATGAAGAGTAGAATCTAGACAACTCAGTCCCCTGAAAAAAATCTTTTGCCGCCTCCATCAAATCACCCTTCACAAACTCCTAACAACTCAAATAGAATCTAGACCCAAACCCATCCGATCCTGGACTACTGTGGGTTGGAATTGAGCTCAATGCACTTTTAAATTCGTCTTCCTCCGGAGGACAACACAGAGAATCATTATCCTCCACAGATATACCGTCGTTTAGGATAGAAGACAGGTCAACATCATCACATACCCTATCATCGGCAAGGAATACCTGAAAATACCTAACAACTCCCTGATGCATCGCCTCTAGGGAATCAAGGAACGACCCATCCGAGAGAGTCATCGAAGAAATACAGTTCCAGGCCCTTCTTTGATTAATCGTCGTATGAAAGAACTTTGAATTTTGGTTGCCCTCCAATAGTCTTTCTTTTTTGCTATTTGAGGAAGACGCACCTCCTCTCTTTGTTCCCAAGTCTCGAGTTCCAGCTTAGGAAGCAAGAACTCCTCTTCCAGTTCAGACGAAAACTAGCTCTGCAGCTGAAGCTCAATTGATTCCAACATTATCTCAAGCTCCTTTATATGATTCTCCACGCGACCAAAAACCTGCCAGTTCCAAGCCCGTAGAGCTAGTTTTGTCTTTTTCAATTTAGCAGCAAGCTTCAATAGACCCTGCTCATGGGCCGGCACTGTCCAAACTTGTTCAACACATGACCTGAAGAACTCATGGTACGTGCACATGTTCTAAAAATGAAATGGAGCTGGACCATACCGTTGCTCCTCACGCTGCCAGTGCACCAGCAGCGGATAGTGATCCGAGCATTTCCTCTTAAGACACACATATTTAGCTTCTGTGAAGCTAGTTAAAAAACCAGCGTTAATCAACGCTCTATCGAGCCTTGCCCACCTCCATGACTGACCACCCTGCTCGTTGCACCAGTTCATTCAACTGCCAACAAAACCAAGCTTAACAAGGCCACAGTGGTCTCTACAACTGTTAAATTCCTCCATTGCCGACAAAGAGCATGGATTGCCTCCAATTCTTTCCCCATGCTCCTGAATTATGTTAAAATCACCTGTCACCAACCATGGCGAATCCCCCACCTGCACCTCTTCAAGTGCCTGCCACAAGTTCCTTCGATCCACTTGCCAACACATAAACAAATGTAATTAAGAATTTGGCATCACCTAATTGAAACCAACCTTTTATCATTTGTGCCGACATATAGACGAGGTCAAAAGACACTGTATATTGCCACAACAACCACAACTTCCCTCCCATGCATGCATTACTACAAAATTTTGGAAAATCAAGAAAATAAGCCAATATAGGAATTTTATCATCCTCAGCAAACAACTCAGAGATAGCAACCATAGTTGAATTATTTTTCCTGATAATTGAACGTAACCTTTTCCAAGATGTGCTTAACCCCCGCACATTCCAAACCAAAATTGTGTCCGTCATAAATTAAGTTTGTTGTTGCGAGTATGAACCCGTAGAGAGAAGCTCTTCCCCTGCTCTCTTTGTGTTTTTAAGGTAGTCGATGGTGCACCCACTTCCATGTCCGACACATGATTTATCTCGAGCAAGAGGTGGCAGGGGCCTCTCAACCTCCTGTTCTGAGTCATAACCACTAACCATACCAGCCTAATCCTGAAACACCCTCTGTTGCACCCTACACTCCATTTCCAGTGCTTCATCAACTAACAGAACACTACCATCCACCGACTCATCCCTCAGCCCTTTCCCAAAAGATAATGCGCGTCAAGCTGAGCACATACAAGCAGCATAAAAACCTCAGACGAAACATTCTCAGCCCCTGTGCCATCAATAACAGCCATTTCAAGACCATCATTCACCTTTTCTCTCAGAATCCCATTAGAATCAATTAACAAAGTGCCTGGTTCCACTATCTCAACTCCGCCTGGCTCAACTGAAGCACCAACCACCAACTGCCTTCCATCCTTTTCAACACGACCACCCAGTCCACCAAGTCCAGAACCTGACGCAATAAGCATCCCTGGCTATACCTCCACATCCACACCATCAAGACCACCACATCCAGAGCCTGACGCAATAAGTGTTGTAGAAACAGCCAATTATTCCCCACCACTTGTTGCACCCGAGGACCATCCGTCCCCTTAACCTCGGTTTCCTTCTCCATGTCAGTGTCCACCAATTTTCCTTTCCATACCCTCTTTGACCCTTGTTTTTTCAACTCCACCACACTCACTTGCTACCCCTCCCCCACCCTACACACCACCTCTATATGCCCTTGTCAAAAGCATTTGGAACAATAAAAACCATTCTTTCCATACTTGACTTCTTGCCAGATAGTAACATTGTTCGAGAGAACTAGAGGAAAACCTTGAATCGGTTCCTCCTTTAAATCAATCTCAACACACATCCTTGCCCTGTTGCCCTCATGCAATTTAGATTGGCGTTATCCAATCCTAAATAGTGCCTAAACCGTGTAGCGAAAATCTGCAACAATCCAAACTGTGCAGATGTAACGGCAACCCAGGAAGAAAAATCCATTATGGCGCAAGGGAAGATTCCTTCTATAAGTCAAAATCCTTCATCCATCTAAACATCCTGAAACCACAACCAAGAATCGATCTGCCCTCCCTAGCTCATCCATGAATGAAATGTCATTCCGACTGCATGATAATAAGAACATGATGCTCATCCATGAAACTTATCGTTGGAATCTCATGCAACCCCCAAGTCTTGATCACAGACAAACGAAGATCATCGATCGAGGGCTTGGAACAAACAAACTTCAATACCAAGGTGAATCTGATCTCCTCAGCAGCCTTTGTCATCTCTCCTTCTGAAAACACAAAGCCTTTCTCACCATTGATATCAACAGGATATCGTAACGGTATTTTAAACGAAGAGACCACCCCTTTCGCCACAACTCGTACATATGTCTACAACCCACTAGCAGGCACCTTCACCATCTTCAACCCACGAGAACAAGAAACCCTAGGGTGTGCCCCAGAACGATTCTGAGAGTTACAGAGTGTGCGTTTTTAGGAAAGGAATAGATCTGACACATTATACTTGTTTATCAATTCTGCTAGATACAACCGTCTATGAAAACCACGCTGCAACCGGTTGCTTTTTCATTGTTTATTTTATTTCTTGGATTAAAATAAAAGGAGAGACCCACCAAAAAGAGAGGGGACCCACCACTGCTTCCCCTCTCTTTTATCTTTCGGTATGTGTACAACATGGGACCTACTCCAACCACTCCTTCTTCATCTTCTTCACCCTCCAGGCTCGATCTGAAGCAACTCAGAGCCCTAATTCCATTTGTTGAAGCCCTTCTCGAAGGGCATGGAAACATCATGGTAGATGCAATGGAAAACTTTTCACACCCACCTGTTAAAGAAAAAACAGTTCTGCCAGTTTCTCAGCCCAATGTGACTTTTGACTCTAAGAAGCTAAAGGCCATCTCTCGAGTGAGTGAGATAGAATTGGTTTTTTATTTTGGTATTTGTTTTGAACTGAAGAACTTGTAGAACTGGGTATTTGTTTCCAACTTTCATTGGAAAATTAAATTGATAATTTCAACAGCAATTAATTTCATTTTGTAGCATTTGGTTGCTCAGTGGTGATAGTATGTTTATCCGTAGGTGGTTCCTATGATTTTGCTAATGTAACATATTTATTTCCTTTTGCATGGTTAGCATTTCTGGATTCTTTTAGTCGAGTTTGATGAATTTTTACTTTGAATCTGAACAAAGATCGAGAGAGAGATCGATTGAGCAAGAGAGAGAGAGAGAGAGAGAAAGAGAGAGAGAAAAAAATGGAGTGAGGCTTACGGCTTGGCACAGAGGAGATGAAGAGGGAGGGAGAAATCGGGAAAGGGAGCTTCCGGCAGCTTTGTTGCTATGGGATGCTTGACTCCAGATGGGCGGAGCATGACTTGCACTGGAGTGGTTCTCGGCCTTCAATGGCTTGAGGCTGACGATGGTGGTAGTGGAAGGGAAGAAATAGAGAGTGTGTGTCTGAAACTAGAGAAATTGAGAAGGAAGAGCCCCTATGTTGATGGCTGGGGGAAAGAAAATGAGAGAGTGGGGAGAAGACAAAAAAACCTGAAGGGGAGAATGAGTGAACGAGTAACGAAAAAATTGATAGAGAGAGAGAGAGAGAGGGAACAAAATGAGAGGGTTGGAAAAAATAAATTTTTTTATGCAACCGGTTACGTAGGGGTTCCCCCAGCCGGTTGCAAGTAGATTTTTTCCTTATTTATTTTATTTTATTAATTTTTTTTATTCTGCTTAAACTAATTGAATTCTTATACTCATCCATCATACACCACACATTTGGTAAGAGAAAAAAAAAAAAAACAAGTGTGGTGTGTGGTGTGGGAGGATGATAAGTATAATTTTTCTTTTAAAATAGGAAAATGATATTATGTCTTCTGAGTTTGCTCCTTCAATTTGACTGCTCATCTATTTTATTTTATTTTTTAGTTTTGTTATTTAATGGTTAAGAAAGTGACTATTAGTGTATTATTTTTTTTTTAAAAATGTTTAAATATGTTTAAAAAATATTTAAAAGAAAATACAATTTGTACTAAGGTGTAACAGCTCGCTAGAAATTTATTGGTAGAATTTCTATAGGCTTTAGGAACCTTGTGGAAATACCGTAAGTTTTCACGTTTCGATCAATCGTGTAGGTTTTAGTTTGTTAGCATAGCCAGAGTTATCACTTACCATGGTGCTAGAAGTGTGATTTTATTTATTTGATGTAGTTAAAAGTGTCAGATTGAGTTATAGTCTGTGCTATTAGACTCTTGATTATTTAGGGTTTTATGGCGCAATAATTCCGTTCTCAGTTTTCGAATGAAATGCTTATTCGAAAATGCGTTTTGCTTATTTTGAGGCATTTTGGGATTGAATTTCAAGAAACGAATTGTACAGTTAGGTTTGTATGAATATTTAGAATTTTACAGTGCAAAGTTTATGTTTCACTTTTTCGGAATGAATAGTAACCTCTATAGTAGCGTCTAGCGCAGTGTTTTCAAAATCACAGTGTGGAATATTCAAATTAGGTTAGAGAAGTTTTCTTTGGATACTTGGTAGGATCTTAGTCACACTTGGTGAATAGTATTGGACATTTGGCACAAAGAGAAACCATGATTTGGATTATGAAGGAATCAAAGTGTCAGATCATGCCACCTAAGCGAAACCCTATTCTTTTTTCATCTGATCAACCAATTTGTGCCAAACCAAAGAAGGTTTCAACCCTAGAGAAACCCTAAATGGTTGGAATTCAAATGAAATCCCAAAAGATTGGTTTAAAACCGAAACCCTAAACAAGTTTTCCAAACCCTAAAGTTGGCCTCCAAACCCTATTTGATCCAATTTCTAGCATTGAATTTAATCACTTAATTAAATTGCTTCTACATGCTATTAATTCCTCAAGTTCATGTTATAATACTATTATTTAAACCTTGAAATTTTGATTGGGCCAAGAAAAATTGGTTTTGGGTATGATAGCATTCCAAACCCTCTTTAAACCCCAAATGACACCCACTTGTTTAAGGCCTACGAATTTTGGCCACATTGGCAAAACTTCTTGAAGAGGTTTCCACTCAGCCATGGCTGACCATCCACTGCTCATGACACCCCAAAGTCGTGCTTGATGTGGGGGGAAAAAGCCACCTCATCACACCCTTTCTAGAAGGTAGCAGTAGCAATCCACTCCCCCCCTCTATTATTCTTTCCTTTTTGTGACCTAAGTACCATCCCTCAAGGGTCATTTAAGCCCATAACTCACCCTCCAGAAGTCTAGAGGCATGCAAGGCACCCTTCCTTTCATCTCATCACTTCTCATCCCCGTTCTTAGAAAGAAACACTTGGTTGCTCTCTTGGGAACTTTTCTGAATCATTGTGTGGCCATTTATGACCCTTTGTATGTATTTTCTCACAATAACTCCTTCATGAAAGTTGTTCTTTTCCGCGTCTAGTTTCTGTGAATATCTTCTTCTTTTTTTTCGTAGTGATTTGGTCTGTCAAAAATTTTTTAATCATGGAAAGGTCATTCTGGGCATTAAACTGAAGAGTGTGTTATGTTTTAGAGTTTTATAGTGTTTTTAACATGCGTTTATGAATTTTAATTAAGGATTTGTTGCATGACTAAAGATTTTGATGAAATATTTTCTTAGATATAGAAACTTAAAAAACTGGAAGTGGAAAAACATTTTATGTTTTGAGAAAGTTTGAATATTTCGTGGTATCTTACTTCAATAGCTTTGATATTTTATTTGATGGCCCTAATCCTCTTATACGCATGTTGGGATGTTGGTTTGAAGATATTTGGTATTAGTTTCAAAGATCAGATTTTTCTATGCAAGAGGATTTCAGTTAGACCTAAGATTTGATCTTTTTGGGTTAAATCCATATTTTACTGATTTTTAGCCATGTGATTTTAAGCTTGATGCTTGGATCTTCTTTAGGATACATTTGTAAACCATTTGGTGTTTTAGTTTGAAGATCTCATCTTTTTAAGCCATGGATCAAGAGATTGATCAAAGCTAGTTAATGAAAAGTTTATATTTTTGAACTAAGTATAGAACCGAAAACTCCAAGTGTTGTTTGTGATTTTTGGTGACTTTTGTTTGATGATTAAAACATGGTTGATCTTAGGATAATGTTATGATTATGTTAGATGTAAGATTTGATTTGTTTTGGAATTCTTGGAGATGTTCTGAATAAGTTCAAAACTTGGGTTTCATGGGTTTGTTTTTGGTTAAGAAATTAGGATCTTTTTACTAAAAATTTTGGTGGTAATGATTCGCATTTCTTTTAATGGATGTTTAAGTATGTTTTTAAACTTATGATAGTAATATCTTTGTTGCAAAATTTCGGTTTAATCATGAGTTTTGAATTTGAAAGAATTGAATCAAAAATCAAGAGAATTAGCCTATGTAAGTTTCGGTCCCTATAGAGTTTTCATGGTTGTATTTACTTTTAAATTTTTTTGATTTGAGTTTTGAGTTTAGGACAAAATTTACGTGAGTTATGTAAATTTTGGTGAATTTTGGAGTTAGGATGCAAAATCCTTAAGTTACGGGTAAAATGGTCATTTTCCCACATGTCACATGTAGAGGGTAAAATGGTAATATTGCTCTAACTTAATATTTTTTCATATTTATAATTGTTAGTGATTAAGTTCTAACTTTTAGAAATCACTACTTTCAGTTTCTCGTGATCATGCTTGAGTTTTTGCTTAGAAATGCGAAGACGGAGGTAAGTTAGCTTTTAATTTACCATCAGTTTAATGTGTATGTGTGATGAGTAAATGAACTACAGTTTATGTATGTATGTTATCATATGTCTCATGCCAAGTAATTACATATTCATTTGTTACACATAATTTATTCTGTAACAAATTGTTCATCTGTTATGCAAGTTATTCTGTCACGTATTACTATACATTGCAAGTAAGTCATGTTAAGTATATTGTTTATTACATTTTATGCCATATTACGAAATGTTGTCTATTATATGTTATGTCATGTTACGAAATGTTTCTATCTCAAGTAAGTCATATATTTTGATTTACATTCAAGTCATGTTGTGTTACATCAAGGCTTCTGTCCTTTCATATTCCAATCACGTTTTATCTCGAATATAATTTGTGTAATTCGAGAACAGTCATGTCAAGTTATCCATATAATTCATGTTCATGTCATGTTTCCAGTCATGTTATGTTGAAGTTAAGTTTATGTTATTAGTTAAGTTGTACTATGGTCAAGGATGATAAGCGCTGCTTGGTATTGCTGTCAAGGCTGATGCGCTGCCGAGTACTATGGTGAAGGAGTATAATCTGCCGCACTATAGATGGTTATATTAGTTAAATTATACTACGGTCAAGGATGATACGCGCTGCCTGGTACTGTGGTCAAGGCTATGCGTTGCCGACTACTATGGTGAAGGAGTAAAATCTGTCGTACTATAATCATCATGTTAACTTAAGTCCCAAATCAAGTTCATGTTAAGTGAAGTCCCAAGTCTTAGATTAAGTTCATGTTAAGTCATATCTCAGATCAAGTTCATGTTAAGTCAAATCTCAGATAAAGTTCATGTTAAGTCAAGTCTCAGATCAATTTCATGTCAAATCAAGTCTCAGTTTAAGTCCAGTTCAATTTAAGCAAGTCAAGTTCAGTTCACGCTTCAATTTAAGTTATGTCAGTTATGCTATGTTGTATGTCAAGTTATGTTTTGATTACTTATGACTTTGATTATGCATTCATACTTTTACTGTCATGCATGCGTCATTAACCTATGTGGAGGTTTTTTGGTAACTTGCTGAGATTTGTAATCAAATCTCACTGTGGTAATCCCAACTATAATTTCCCCCCTCCCGAATGGTAGATCTTGTTACAAGATTCGAAGGAGAACTGAGATTCAACCAACTGGACACGGTCGACTGAGTGATGGTGCAACATCAATGTTAATATAGTAATTAACTTAAATTACTACTTGTACTATGGAGTTGCATCTCCAGTACTCTTTTGATCATAGTCGTTTTGGACTAGCATTATAATCTCAGTTGTTTAGTATGTCCTTTTGTTTGAAGTATGTTTGAAGTATTTGAGATATTTTCAGTTTGGTTCATAGTATTGGTAAAGAAAAAAATTATTTGCTGTGAATATTGCATAATGCTATATGCATGTTAGGAACATTGCATCTTATATGTTATGAACATGGGCAGATAATCTTGTGTTGCATGTCCTGACACTTCAGATGTTCGTCCGATCCCAAACGGAATCTGGGGGTGTCATTGTTGGAGTATAGCTTCACATATTGCACATGCACATGTGATCTTTTCAATTTCTTGCTACTTCGACAATAGTCTGATTATGTGTTGAAGTTTCTTGTTGGGTTAAATGATTCATATGCCTCAGTTAGGAGTCAGTTACTCCTTTTTGTTCCATTGCCTAGCATGGCCAAAGTCTTCTCATTACTACATCAAGAAGAGAGTCAAAGACAACTTACTAACTCTTCATGTAATGAAACATATGCTTTGTTAGCCAGTTCAATCAGCCACCTACACAATCCAAGTTTTCCAAAGAGAAGTCAAAGAAGTCTTTATTGCACTATACTCACTGTGGATATAATGGGCATACAGTTGATAAGTGTTTTAAACTTTGTGGTTATCCTCCTGGATGGACTGGACCCAAGGGAAAATGAAATCTTCCATCTGCACATGTTGCGATTTTAACTGGAGAGGTCTACGCTCAAAACAATAATGAGAATCAAAGGCATTCTTTAACTTCTGAAGAATTTAATAAACTTCTAGCACTTGCAAATTCAACTTCATCTACTCAGAATATAGCCTCACCACCAGCTGTGAACCTTGTAACTACTTCCCAAATTTCTGGTAAATCTTTTACCTCTTGTAATTCTACTTCTTCTACTCTAAACACTGATTCTTCTTGGATTTTGGACACTGGTGCAACAAGTCATTTGATCTGTTCACCTCTCCTATATTCTTCTGCTCCAAAATCAATTACCACTTCTATTAATCTTCCTAATGGCCATATTGTGCTAGTCACACATATTGGTACTGTGTGTCTGTCTAACACATTACTTTTGCATAATGTTTTGTATGTCTCAAGTTTTTCATTCAACCTATTCTCTTTTTCAAAGCTAACCAAAGAATCTAATCTTTCTCTATCATTTTTTTGGATCTTATTTCCTTTTATAGGACCAATCAGTGAAGAGGATGATTGGGGTTGGATTTGAGAAACAAGGACTTTACCATCTATCTCAAGCTTCTTCAAAAGCTTATTCCTGCTATCAATCTCAGTTTAATTCTTCACCTTTTGTTTCAGCCATTACTCAAAAATAGTTAGATCTATGGCACCTTAGACTAGGTCATGTTTCTAGTTCGAGACTATCTTCTTTTAGACAGATAGAATCATCCATAACTCTTTATTGTACAAATGTTTGTGAAATATGTTCTTTAGCAAAGCAAAGAAAGCTGTCTTTTCCTATATCTGAAAGTACTTCTAATAAAATGTTTGATTTGATTCATTATGGTATATGGGGTCCATTTGCTACTATTTCCTATTCTGGTTTTAAATTTTTCTTAACTATAGTAGATGATTTCACATTATGCACTTGGGTTTACATGCTTAATGCAGAGTCTGAAGTCTCCTCTTTACTAAAAAATCTTTGTCAAATGGTAGTAACACAATTCAATGTTTCTATCAAAACTATAAGGTCAGACAATGGACCATAATTCTTTCTCACCAAATTTTACAATGAAAATGGTATTTTGCATCAAAGAAGTGTAGAAACTCCACAACAAAAAGGAGTTGTTGAAAGAAAACATCAACACTTATTAAACACAACTAGAGCTTTAATGTTTCAAGCAAACATACCTCTAATTTTCTGGAGTGATTGTGTGTTGGCTGTAGCACACATTATAAATCGAATTCTAGCTCCTCTTCTTAAAAATAAAACACCATTTGATGGGCTTTTTAATAAAACACCTAATCTTTCTCATCTAAAAGTTTTTAGTTGTCTTTGCTTTGCATCTACATTTACAACTCACAGACAAAAATTTTAGCCAAGAGCTACAAAATGTATATTTTTAGGATACCATTATGATATTAAAGGTTACAAGTTGATGGACCTTAACACAAACAGAATATTCATCTCCAATAATGTAGTATTCCATGAGACAATTTTTCCTTTTAAAATTCTCCCATCAAACTCTGAAATACATTCATTAAGCTTTTCTACATTCCTTCAAGATTACAATTGTCAAGCATATTCGAAAAGCCTCTTGGCTTATTGCTTTTTCATCACATCCTTCGCAAGATGAATATTCTTAACATACATGTTCATCTTGAGAGAGGGTGGATATATACTCTTATCTCAAAGTGATCTATTCCTAATGCGATATCCACTTTTGTGAAATCTTAGTACAAATTTTTATGTTATTATAGGGAAATTTAGATATAATTTTTCTATGCTTCTACGCTCATTGTCTCTTCAACTTAAATATATGTAACAAATAATAAATTACTTAATTGAGCGTCCAACGGGGTATCTATGGGTAATTCGAGAAATATCAAATCTCCTTTGGGAGGACACTTCATCCTAATTAATATCGCAATTAATTTTGCTAATAAAATTGATTCAAACTTCGATATGTTTATTATTAACAGAGATGGCCTTATAATTTACAAAGACTAACAAAATGTATTTAGATAAAAAGAAAATACTACCTAATAAAAGACTCCTAAAGTTGATATCGTGTTTCGCAGCCAGAACAGTTCCACAAAGTCCAAGCTCCTTGGGGCCTACAACTAAGAAGAAAGAGAGGCTCCCGTGGCCTCTGAGGTCACTCTGATGCCTAAGTCAGTGGATAGTTCTCTGGTGAGAGAGAATGAAATATAGAGCAAAGTAGAATTGTTATGCGGGTTGAATCGAGAGTCTCCTGTAGGAGGGTTATCCCTTATTGAGGGAGATCATGGCGTGTTAGATGCCAGGTCTGCCACCACTCATTCTCTATCGCCTTAGTGGGTGTTAGTCTATGGCCTAGCAAGAGATCGCGCCGTGCCTGTCGTCCTACGTCTATTTGGCCGCCATTTCTCTGTCATGCCAGGAGGTGTCAGATCGTGGGCGAGCAGTCCTTGGCTTGTGGGACGCTCCATTGCGCACCGGATTCTCTGACACTGACCTAGGTTGGCTCGTGCCTTGGATCTGTGACTCTGGGACCGGGTGCATGCCAATGGTGTGCTCGTCAGGCCTGGTGATTAGACTTGTTAATTTGCCGACCCCCGTAGCGTTCCTCATGATCCTCCCGGGCCTTGAGTCGACAGGCCAATCTTGATTGGGCCTACGCTCACTTCTCGATCCTTTCACCCCGGGTTTTTAGCTCCCCTGCTCTAGCCCGAGCTTCGTGGTTGGGCTTTCCTAGACTCGGGCCCTTCTGGGGTGGACCTCCCCTCACAGTACCCCATGAAGTCCTACTATGGATACGGGGTGGGAATTCCATTCTTCCTCATTCCAGTTGGCCCCTTTGGCTCCCGTCGCTTCAGGTCTATCGAAGCCCTTCTCCCGCTGCTTCTAATTCTGCCGACTCGGTGCCTGTTGGTTGGGCTTCCTGAGGTTCCTCGCTGGCTCAATAAATGCATCTTCTCATTCCTAGCGACCGTCTCGTTTCCTGAGGGCTGATGAGATGTGCAGACTATTCCTCTGATCGCTCTGACACCTTACTGGTGCATGTCGCACACTCCTTTGCCTCATCGGCTGCTACTTGTGCCGCGTGGAGCTTGATGATGTTACTGATCTTGGCGTCGTTTAGCTTCCCGAGCCTCCTCCAGCCATTTTTCTCCCCTATTTAAGCCATTCACCCTCTTCTTTCTTTATTCTATCTTCGTCTTCCCATCTATTGTTCACTCCTTCATCTTCCTCCTTTCGCTCCCAGTTTCCCAGCCATTCTCCCGTTTTTTTTTCTTTCCTTCCGTTCGACAGTCCTCGCCTTGCACTCTCAATGGCTTCCATCGACGTTGCTGCTCCGTTCTTTGGGAGAAAACGTTGGGTTTCCTCCGTTACTGGCGCTGACCTTAGAGCGTTTCGCTCTAAGTATGGGATTCCCTCCTCCATGGTTCTGGAGATGCCACGGAGTGAACACACAGTGAGCTCCGACAACACTATGTCGAGGGTCACTCTGTTTCAATTGATGTTTACCGGCAGCCTTCGCCTCCCATTCTACCGCCCTATTTGGGAAGTCTTAGGGTAGGTTTGGGGGCTAAAACAAAACACAAAATTCTCATCTCATCTCATCTCATCATTACACCTTTTTCAAATCTCCATACAAAATATAATAAACAATTCAACTTTTTCAAATCCCAATACACCTTTTTCAAATTCCAAAACAATAATAATATTAAAACTTAATATTTTAAACTTCAAAACAAAACACAAAATTCTCATCTCACCCCCCAAACCTACCCTTAAACTTCCTTGGGTTGGCCTCGGCGCACCTGCATCCGAATGTGTGGCGCCTCTTGATTTCCAATTGCATTATCTATAGGATGGTTCTGAACAAGACCCCCGAGGAATATCCCGACTTGATGCCACGGGAGTTCTTTTATGCGTATCGGCTCGTCTACCGCCTGGGCAACATTGTCAGCTTCCAAGCCCGATCCTCCGCTCGTAAGATAGCTTCACTTGAGCAGTGTCACTCGAGCATCAAAGAATGATCGCGCAAGTTCTTTTTCGTGTCCGGCCCGGGCTGGGAGTATCCTAAAGGGGAGGCCCTCACCAAGAGTTCCCCATTCAGGCGTGTTGGGGGTATCCTCCATCAGCTGAGAGCGTAGAGCTTACCCTCAACCAGAGGGAGGAGGCTTGATATGAATTGGTTATGACCTGGGTGAGGGCTCACTCGGGAGAGTCGAATACCGATGTGATACTTTCCGGTGAAAATATCCGTGGTTATTTGACGACTCCCGATCGCTTGTACGCCATGGAAGAAATTTCCTGGGCAGTGTTCCCCCTCCCTGAGGTTTGCCCCCCTCGCTGAAAGAGAGCCGCACGCCCTTCCGGTGGTCAAGCCAAACGGCTGAGGGTGCGCCAGGACTCTCCCCCACCGAGCAGTGTCGCCAGGGGTTCTACCCTATCCAGAGGCTTGGTAGGAGAGTCCAGAGTGCGCGCTCGCCCATCTCAGCACCAGGGGTCTGCCCACATGGATGTTCCAGCTCGCTCGTCATGGGGGACCGACCACATCCTTCCCGAGGGGTCTAGTTCCTGCTGATGGCCCTTCTGCTTCAACTAGCTCTCGTGCCGCCGAGCCCTCTCAAAGCCCATTGCCTCACTCCGAAGAAGACTTGGAGACTTGTGACCTTCAGGTGGCATTCTTTGCCTCCCTGGCGCACCCCTTTCCCCAAGCGCCTAGCTCATTTACAACCTTCTCCTCCTTTGAGGATACTCTTTAGGAGGAGACTGCTGCCGAGTCTCTTAGATAGAATTCGCCAATCGGGCTACAAACGGCAGAGCTACCTCACTTCAAAGATCCGGCCATCGGGGGAACTGAAAACGAGGGGGACGAGACGTTCCCGGGATCCGGGTCTCGTGAGGGGGTGCGAAGTTCTTCGCCCTCCTCCGGTTCCGGGGGTAGCGAGTTGACCCCTATGCCAAGCCCCTCCTGAATCCCTACCGAGACAAATGTTCCCAGGGGCGAACTGGGCGATGAAGGTGACTTGATTTGTGAACCAGGACTGCGGGAGACAGAGCTTGGCCCCTCTTGGACAAGAAACCCTGAAGGGGGGCCAGGTGGGTTTCCCTTTTAGGACCCGTCTATCCTTTGTTCTTGATGGACCCGAAACCCTGATGGAGTGTTGGAGGCTACAATGGTGAGGATCCGGTTCCTGACGCTTCTCTAGCCTCAGTCTGAATCATGCCAGACTTTCCTCCCTCAGTTATCGATCTGAACGACGACGATGATTCCCGGGCTTCGACTCCCGTGGAGTCCGGGCCATGTGACCAGACTTGGGAATCTCTCCCCAATTTTTCTTGGCAGCTGGTGACTGCTGGTCCTTCATCCTCTTCAGGAGCAGAGGGTTTGCTGCCTCTAACCTCAGGTCTGAACCAAGCCAGGGCGGATGCTTCTGAGCGCGTAGGCCACCTGTTGAGGCCCATGTTCGCCCAGGTATGCTTACTCTTTCCAGACTTGTTTCTTTCTTGATTGTGGCTAATATCGTTCATGACTGAACCCTCGCCCACCTCCTTGCTTCTTGACTCCATAGGTCGCAGACCAACTGGCCAGTACGATAGGGAACGTACTGGGGGAGCTGTAGGAGACCAACCGGGGGCTCGGTTCCTTGGGACGCTTTGTCTACTTTTAGCTGAAGCAGGCGGCTCGGCGGATAAAGGAACTGAAGACCGAGTAGAAGGAGCTGGTGAAGGAGATAATGCTCCTGAAGGACCAGAACTGGGACCTGGATGTTGCCGCCAAGAGGCAAAAGGAGAAAAAGAAGAGGTTCAAAGGCCTCCTTCACGATGCCGAGCTGGAACTGTCTCTCCTGGCCTCGGAGAAGAAAGGGCTCGAGGATGCCTATATTTCCTCTGAGCGGAACTTGATCAACTGGGAGGCTGAGCTGAGTGCCTCCTAGGCGTAGTTGGAGTCAGCCCGGGAGGAGTTGCTGAGGTCCCAGGAGGAGACGGAATCCCTCCGGAAGGAGGTTGAAGTGTTTAGCTAGGGTCGGGCCTCTACAGCAGGGCAGCATTCGCCGTTGTTGTTTGAGACTTTTAGGCATTCTCATGAAGCCTGGCACTTAAGAGATCAGTTACGATGGGCGACTGGAAGGGTCAATGAGCTCGCGCAGTTAGGGATCCAGAAGAATCTCAATCTTCTATCGCGTGCTAGGAGATTGCCAACTTGAAGTCTCAACTGGGCGATGTTGACAGGTTCGCCAAAGAGATCCGGTCTCGAATCGCGAATACTAACGCCATTCGGGACGCCGCTTAGTCCTACAGCTACAACGACAACCTGAAGAGAATGCAACAACACTTGCTACAACATCCCAAGGTGGGCCTGCGCACCTTGTCCTTAGCGTCTCTGCCTCCCAGTCCTGAAGAGCAGGCCTTGGTTAGAAACTTCGGGAAGCCCGGATATCCTTTGTTCCTCCGGGCGTTCCTTCAACTCCTCCGTCCGAGCGATAGGCTTTTCGCACGCTTTTTGTAATAGATACATATATTCTTTTTGTTTGGCGGGCACAACCCCTTGTACTGTGTATACTTTGAGAATGTAAATGACCCTGCATTTTCGATTCCTTTCTCTTTTCTTTACCTTGTACTTCCTTTACTTTGTTTCCTACTCGTTCCCGACGGCGCTCGGGCTGGGCCTCGAGATACTGGGCCCGTCTCCTCGCGAGTGTTTGGACTCAGCTTAGTTGGGACGGGGTCCAGTTCTGAGTCCCGAGACATGCAAGACACCTCACAACTAGTCAAAGGACTTGTCCTCTTGCGAGGGTAAGGACTCAACTTTTATCGAGTCAAGGGACCTGTCTTCTTGCGAGTGTAGGGACTCACTCGGCTTATTTGGGGCGAGGTCCGGTTCTGAGTCCTGGGATAAGGAAGGCACCCCACAACGAGTCAAGGGACTCGTCTTCTTGCGAGTGTTCGGACTCGACTTTTATCGAGTCAAGGGACCCGTCTTCTTGCGAGTGTAGGGACTCAACTTTTATCGAGTCAAGGGAGCCCGTCTTCATGTGAGTGTAGGGACTTGACTTAGTTGGAGCGGGGTCCAGTTTCAAGTCCTGGGACAAGGAAGGCACCTCGCAGCAAGTCAAGGGACTCGTCTTCTTGCGAGTGTAGGGACTCGGCTTAGTTAGGGCGAGGTCTGGTTCCGAGTCCTAGGACAAGGAAGGCACCCCGCATCGAGTCAGGACTCGTCTTCTTGCGAGTGTAGGGACTTGACTTAGTTTTGTTTGTACAATAGGAGATTTGTAAAAGGAACATTTCATCATTCTCATTCATTCGTAATTGTTCATACATGCTGCTGCCACATATGGGGCGTGGTAAAGTCCCCTCTGTTCATCTCTATACATAGAACTTTTTCAAGTGTTCAGCGTTCCAGAGGTGAGGCAGTTCGTTGCCTTGGTTGTCTTTAAGGCGGTAGGAGCCAGATCGGTTGCTTGTGATGACTACGTAAGGCCCCTCCCATCGTGCTCCCAACCAAGGCCAAGGCACCATGTCGCCCACTTTAAAGGACTGCGGCCTGACTCGTTTGTTGAAATATTGCTCTGCCTTTCACTTGTTATTCACTGTTTGGATGGCTGCTTCCTCTCTTCTCTCTTCCAGGACATCCAGGTTCTCTGGTAGCCTCTCATTGTTCGTGTCTGGGTCAAAGTTTTGGACACAGAAGGTGGGCATTCCAACCTCCACATGAATTACAGCTTCAGTCCCACAAGTGAGAGCGAAGGGTGTTTCATCGATGGGGGTTCGAACGGCAGTTTGATACGCCCAAAGCACGCTCGGGAGCTCTTCAGCCCATGCTCCTTTGTGTGCCTCGATCCTTTTCTTGAGGGTGGAGAGGAGAGTCTTGTTGGTTGCCTTGGCCTGTCTGTTGGCTTGGGGGTGGCCCGGCGAGGAGTAGTTTACCTTAATCTCGAGTTCTGTACACCATTCTCGGTAGTGTGCTCAATCGAACTGCTTCCCGTTGTCCGAGACAAAGCTCTACGGTATACTAAATCAACTGACTATCGACTTCCACAAGAACTTCGTTATAGTCTGGGAGGTGATGCTTGCGAGTGCTTCCGCCTCGACCCATTTGGTGAAGTAGTCGATCGCGACCATGACAAGCCTACCCCTTCTCTTTCTATTGAAAATGGGCCAATCAGGTCTAGTCCCCATTGGGCGAAGGGCACGGGGCCATAATTGAGGTCTGTTCCTCTGCCGGACAATGGGGGGCTGGTCCGTGCTCCTGGCACTTTATGCATTTTCTAGCGAATTCCTCTGCATCTCTGAGGGTACAGGGCCAGTAGTATTCGGCTCGGGTTACTCTCGCAGTTAGCGCCCTTCCTCCCGAATGGCTTCCACAAATTCCTTTGTGGATTTCGGCCAATGCATACTGGGCTTCATCTGGTGAGATGCAACCTAAGGAGCGGCTCAGACAAACCCCTTTTGTACAATACCCCTTCAAGCAGTGTGAATCGGGCTACCCTGTTCTTGACCTTTGGCGCTTCCTCTGGGTTGCTTGGCAGTTGTCCTTCTTGCAAAACATTCGGATGTCCGTTGCCCATTCAGGGGGGCTGGGGTTGTAACAGATACTTCCTCCCCGATGGATGGGGCTTCAAGACGGGTGTGTTCTGGAAGTTGAAGTTCCTCCTACCCAGATGCTGCCTTGGCCAAACGACCTGCCTTCTGATTCTCCGTTCTCGGAACCTGCTGAAGGTTAAAGTGGCAAAAATGATCTTGTTCCTTGCGGACCAACGAGGTATTTCTTCAACCTTTCCCCCTTTGTAGCGAACTGACCTAGAACCTGGCTGACCACGACTTGAGAATCAACTCTCACTTTTATCTCCTATGCTCCAAGCAGTTGCGCAATCGTCATCCCTGCTAGGAGTGCCTCATATTCGGCCTCATTATTCGTTACATTGAAGGCCAACCTGATTGCATAACCATGCTCCTCTCCTTGCTCGGTGACGATGTGCACCCCTGCTCCCCTACCAGCCCAGTAGGACGAGTCATCAACGTAGACCTGCCAGGATTTTCCTTGGGGTGCAGCTGATACCTCTTCTGGGAAGTTGTTGAACTTGGCGACAAAATCTGCCAATACTTGTCCTTTGGTCACAATTATGGGCTGGTACTCCATGTCGAACTCGCTGAGCTTGATTGCCCATTTGGCTAGTCGCCCCGAGGTTTCTGGTTTTTGGAGTACCTGCTTGAGGGGTTGGTCGGTAAGCACTCTGATTGGGTGTGCTTGGAAGTTTGGCCTCAGTCTCCGAGGTAAGCACTCTGATGAGGGTGAATACTAGCATTTCCGTTCGGGGGTATCTTGCTTCCGCACCCCGGAAGGCTCGGCTCAGATAGTACTCAGGACGTTGCCCTTCTCCCGTTTCACAGACCAGTGCCGCTGATACTGCATGTGGGGACACCTACTAGTACACTGTCAAGGTCTCTCCAGGTCCCGTCTGGCTCAGCAGCGGGGGGTGGCTGAGATACAACTTTAGGTTGGTCAAGGCTTTCTCACATGCCTCATCCCAGTTTTGTGCCTTCCTCAGGACCTTGAAGAAAGGTAGGCATCGGTCGGTGGATCGGGCGATGAATCGGTTTAGGGCTGCCACCCTCCCGACTAGCTTCTGGACTTCATGGACACTACGCGGGGAAGGCACTGTCATCACTACTTCTATTTTTTTGGGATTCACTTCGATCCCTCTCTCTGAGACCATGTATCCTAGAAATTTACCTGTCTCTACCCCGAACGCACATTTCAATGGGTTAAGCTTCATCCGGTACTATCGGAGGACGGAGAACGCTTCTCATAGGTCTGCTAAATGGTTCTGGGTTTCTTTGCTCTTCACTAACAAGTCGTCCAGATATACTTCCATGTTGTGGCCAATATGTTATTTAAACATTCGGTTGACTAGTGGTTGGTAGGTGGCTCCCGCATTTTTCTGTCCAAAGGGCATTGACTTGTAGCAGTAGAACCCTCGGTTAGTGATGAATTTTGTTTTCTCTTCGTCGTCCAGAGTCATCCTTATCTGATTGTACCCAGAATAAGCTTGCATAAAGTTGACGAGGGAATGTCCCGCTGTTGAATCCACTATCAGATCGATGCGCGGTAGAGGGAAGCTATCTTTTGGGCAAGCCTTGTTCAGGTCGGTGAAGTCTACACACATTTGCCACTTGCCACTAGGCTTTTTTACCAAAACCACATTTGAGAGCCATTCCAGATACTGGACTTCTCGGATGAACCCCTCAACAAGGAGTTGATCCACTTCTTTGGCTATCACCCCGTACTTCCCAGCGTTGAAGCTGCGTCGTTTTAGCTTTACTTTCTATGCCGTCGGGTTGGCGCAGAGCCGGTGCTCAGTATGGAGTTGTCAATCCCGGGCATGTCTTCGTGGCTCCAAGCGAACGCATCTCGTTGTTCGATAAGGAGAGATATCAACGCTGCTTTCATATTTGGGTCCAGCCTAGTGCAGATCTGGACTTGTCGTCTGAGCTCCTGCTGGTCTACTATCACGAGTTCCAGCGGTTCATTGGGGGCGGCCTGTCAGAGGGTCTACTCGTCATGGACTTCCCCGTCCCACTCGGTCAAGACTAGGGGTGATTTGGGCTTGGGTGTTTCTTCTGGTGCTTCAATGGCTGCCACGACTCGTGCCACATGTCTCATCTCCTTGTCATAGCATTCCCGGGCTATGACCTGTTCACTGCAAATTTCGCCGACTCCCGAGTCGATGCGAAACTTCACCTTAAGGTGAAAGGTAGATGTCACTGCCTTCAAGATGTTCTGGGTCGGGCGTCCTAGTATGTCATTGTATGAGGACAAGGCCTTGACAACCAAGAAATTGGTCATAGTGGTTGCGGTTCTGGGTGCCATTCCCGCCAAGATTGAGAGAATAATGACCCCTACTAGATGAATGACGTCCCTTGTGAAACCGAAACCCTCGAGGGGCATTGGGGCCGAGCGTAGCCGATCCGGGTTAATACCCATTTTGATAAAAACGTCCCAAAACAGGATATCAACCGAACTGTCGTTGTCGATCAGGATTCTTCGGGTCTGGAAGTTTGCCAGTTGCATTGTCACCACTAGTGTATCATCATGTAGGTGGAGGATGCCTTATGCATCTCTTTCGTCAAAGGTTATCGCAACGCCTCCAGCACGTCGTTGCAGTTAGCTTACACCCCTCTCTGCACTGAAGACTTCCTTGTAACGTGCCTTCCAGGCGTGCACCCTTCGGGCTAACGAGGTAGCTCCTCCTCCTGCATACCCTCCTGTGATAATGTTGATTTCTCTAAGTGGCCCATCCTCCACGGTGGGGCTTCTTCACCTACCGTCCTTGACCTCTCATCTTCTCGGGACTTCTCCCTGCCAGAAGTTTGGGCGCCTATCTCCGGACCGGTTCATTTGATTCCCCAACCGATGCATCTGGTTCTCCTATTCTTCTTATTTAATTTCTTCAAAGCATAACAGTCACATGTGCTGTGTCGATTGTTCATATGATACTCACAAAACGGGTGGCTCTCCACCTCATGGGGGGCGTTTTCCTTTGGGACCCACTCGATGGTTTGCTTCTACTGCCAACTTGGTGCCTCTCTCTTCCTCTTCACATCCGACGCTCCCCGCCTTTCTCCTCCGCGATTATCACAGTTGGGATGTTGCCCTGATGCCTTTATGCCAGCCCACTCCAGCTCAGACCGTCGAGGGGTCGTCAGGGCCTCCAGAGTGTCTTTTGCATTAATGAACTTATCTGCCTAGTCCATAAATTCTCTCAAAGTGGTGGGGGTCTTCTGTCCTATTTCGGACATGAACGGATTCAATAGCCACCCCCCAGGAGCACTGCTAACGTGATCCTCTCATCCTGGTCGTTCGTGGTCATGCGTTCCCGAGAGGTACAACTTCAAATTCTCGTAGTCCCATTGCTTGACCGTCAAGAGGTAGGCTGCGGGGCGTCTCCTCTTACGGTTGGCTAGGAATTGTGTCATGAAGAGATGAGCGAACTCCTCAAAGCTTCCTATCGTTCCTGATGATAACCCCCCAAACCAGCTTCGGGCCGCTCCTTTCAGTGTTAGCTGGAAGGCCCGACAGGCGACCTCTCTTGGGAAGCCGTGTAAAGTCACGTGCGCTTGAAAGTTTCCAGGTGCTACAACATATCTTTGGACTCATCGTACGCTTCCATCTGGGGAACTTTGAAATTGGGAGGAAATGGCATAGCCAAGATTTCCTCATTGTAAGTGAGTTTGGAGTTGACCAGCAACTGGTCTACGGTTGATGGGGTATCTATCTTCTTCTCCATTTCCGCACATTTGTCCCCCAACTCTCGAATTTTGAGGTGCATTTCGCGCCTTTCTTCTTCCGCCGCAGTGTCCGTCGGAATCTTGCGCGAACCTTCCTGCTTGTTGCCGCTTGGCTCTGCCCCTCCCGCCAGCTCCTCATTTGCAAACTTGAGGGCTGCGTTTTCTTGGCGAAGCATCCCTGCTTCTTCCGTTAGTTTCCTGATGGTCTCCTCCATGCTTGCAAATCGTGCTTCCATCGTTTCTTCCTCGCGGTCTTCCCTTCTCTTAGCCTGGGATCGCGTCACTGCCGGCATGTGAAGTACACGTTTTTATGGAACAATTGATCCCATAGACGGTGCCATTGTTAATGTTGTATTTCGCAGCCCGAATAGTTTCGCAAAGCCCAAGCTCCTTGGTGCCTGCAACTAAGAAGAAAGACAGGTTCCCGTGGCCTCCGAGGTTACTCCAATGCCTAAGTCAATGGATAGTTCTCTGGTGAGGGAGAAGGAAATATAGAGCAAAGTGGAATTGTTATGCAGGTTGAATCGAGAGTCTTCCGTAGGAGGGTTATCCCCTATTTATACCTGATTTGGACCCTTCCATTGAGGGAGATCATGGTGTGTCAGACGCCAGGCCCGCCACCACTCATTCTCTGTCGTCTTAGTGGGTGTCAGTCTGTGGCCTAGCGGAAGATCGCACTGTGCCTGTCGTCCTACGTCTGTCTGGCTGCCACTTCTTTGTCATGCCAACAGGTGTCAGATTGCGGGTGAGCCGTCATTGGCTCGTGGGACGCTCCATTGCACACCGGATTCCCTAACATTGACTTGGGTTGGCTCGTGCCTTGGATTTGTGACTCTAGGACCGGGTGCATGCCGATGGTGTGCTTATCCGGCCTAGTGATTAGACTTGTTAATTCGCCGACCCCCGAAGCATTCCTCCTGGGCTTTGAGTCGAGAAGCCAATCTTGATTGGGCCTGCGCTCACTTCCCGATCCTCTCACCTCGGGTTTTTATCTCCCCTGCTCTGGCCCAGGCTTCGTGGTTGGGCTTTCCTAAGCTCGAGCCCTTCTGGGGTGGACCTCCCCTCACACCTAATATTAATCAATTTCCTAATTTAGATAATATAAAGTCCTAAAAAATATTGATTAATATTCCATAAATTGCATGCATAAACATAACATAACACAATTAATATTCCAACTTATTGCATGAGTATCTTCAAGCTTCCTAAAACTATTCTCAATGCTATCAACAAGTTAATGCAACAATTTTGGTGGGGTAGTAGAGGGGCTAGGACTAAAACTCAGTGGCTTCCTTGGAAATTGCTTGGTAAGATCAAAATAGAAGGTGGTCTAGGCTATAGAGACTTTGAGCATTTTATCTTGCTCTCTTAGCCAAGCAGGGTTGGAGATGGATACAACAATCCCACTCTTTAGCAGCAAAAGTGATGAATGCCAACTATTTTTTCAGAGCTGACTTTTTACATGCAAGGATTGGCAGCAATGCCTCTTACCTTTGGAGAAGTTTCTTAGAAGCTAGACCTATTCTGGAATAGGGCATACTATGGAGGATTGTGAGTGGGGAGGCAGTTAACATATGGAAAGACAAATGGATTCTTCAACCTACTTCTTTCAAGGTGCAAATTCCTTTGGTTGAGAGGTATGTATATTGGCAAGTCAATAATTTGATTGATGAGCATACAAAAGCATGGAACCTGCCTGTTTTGAGGAATATTTTTATAGAAGGATATCAATAAAATATATAGGATTCCTATCAGCTGGAGTGGCATTTCAGATAAGCTAGTATGGAGGTGCACTAAAGATGGTCTTTTTACAGTAAATAATGCTTATCATCTTCTTGGTGAAATGAATCTGTCGTCCATAGGTCAACCCTCTATTCGAGCAAGTCACAAGGAGATCTGGTCTAAAATATGGAAAGTAAAGGTTCCAAGTGCAGCTAAGATGCTTTTGTGGAGGGCCTGCCATGACTCATTGCCAACAAATCTCAATCTCTGCAAGAGGAAAATCAAAGAATCTCCTTTATGTCCTGTTTGCAATCTGGAACCTGAATATGTTATACATGCTTTATGGTCTTGTGGATTAGTTTAGGATGTGTGGGAAGTTTGTTCCAGGAGATTACAGAAAGTCCAAGTTAGATCTGATACGTTCAAAGAGTTAGTGAGGCTTCTGCTTTCATCTATAAATGAGGAAGATATTGAACTTTTTGATGTTACTGTCTATCATGTTTGGAAGAGAAGGAATCTCTTTGTGTTTGAAGAGAAATTTAAGGACCCCCCTAAGCTAGTACAAACTGCTCGACAGCTGTGATGGAAACCAAAGTAGGCCTAGTCTTCAAGATCATTTGCAAGTTCTAGATGGGTCAATCACAAGATCAAGGAAGCAATGCAAAGATTGGTGCAATCCACTTGGAATGAAGCTATGGAAAACATAATTTAGAGTTATTGTTTGGGCTTATTGTTATTGAAGGTTTTCAATTTGTTAAAATCATTTGAAAGATTTATTTTATTAGTTTAGAATAAGTGGGCTTGAGGATGCTTGTCCCACATATGTCTTATTTCTTATGAATTAGGGTTTTTGGGAAGGCCTTGTATTTTGGCCAAGGGATTATTTGGAAAGTTACTTATTAGGAACTAGGGTTTAAAGAGGTACTATAGCGAGTTACTGTAGTCACGGTACTGTAGCCATAGCACTATTCATTCAGGGGTATTTTTGGAAGAAATGACTTTATTTTGGCTAGGGTTTTAATTAGGTTTAGGTTTAAATACTTTTTGTAGCCTCATTTTGAGGAGTTTATGAAATTTGATGAATTTATTCATTGTGAGTTGAGTTTACTCCTCTTGTTCTTGATTAAACTTTTGAACTTATCAAAGGTAAATCGTAACTTTTGTGGCGTTCCTACTTGTAATCTGGGTTCTTGAGACAAGTTCTTCAACATGTCTAAATTTTAATATAATCTAGGTTCTTGAAACGAGTTCTCAATGGGTCTAGGTTCTCCATCCATTGACTTGATTTTAGCTTTCTTGGGTGAGTTTTCAAATTGATTATGAGTTCATGGGATTCCATTCCCACGGGTTTATATCAAATTGGCTAGAGACTTTAAGTCTGCCAATGAAAGGAACTATGCTGTTGTGGAATCAGAGAGGCCCCCATGTGTCTAACTAGACTCCTCCACCACTGAATGTATTCAAGGCCAATTGGGATGCAAGTTGTTGATCGAGTAAGTTGCGAAGTGGGAATAGGGGTGGTAGTCAAGAATTGGGAGTGCCAAGTGTTTACTACATTGAGATCCCAACAAAGTTTGTTTCCTAATGTCAAGCTTGCTGAGGCTATGGCTACACTCAAAGCTGTCATTTTGTGCAAATAGTTAAGTATACACCGCATAATTCTTGAAGGGGATGCACTCATTGTGGTTCAAGATCTTAACAGGGAGGCAAAGGACTAGAGCACAGCAAGTTTGATCATTCAAGACGTCAAAGCCGAGCTCAAGAATAGGCCAAAATCGTCTGTCATGCATGTCTCTAAAAATTTCAATTGTGTTACTGTTTAGCTAAGGATGCATTAAAACTCTATGAGGAGAGCATTTCTTTGGAAGGAGTCCCTCCTTGTATCCAACATTTGCTAAACTAAAGTTGAATAAAATTGATTATTCTTCAAAAAAAAAAAAAATAACATAACATAACAAAGAGAGACATTGGGACCAGAAGTGGTGTGTATATAGAATTTACACTCTCCACTTGAGAGGTGACACATATGTTATCTCATATAATTATAGTACAACTGATTACATGGAAAACAATTCGGTAAAACTCTCTCTCCCCTTAGTTGCTCTCTCCCTCTCTCCTCAAGCCGAAGCTCTCTCATTTTCTCCCCTCTCAATCTCTCTCTCTCTCTCTCTCTCTCTCTTATGAATATGAGGAAAGCTGTTACTTCTCTGAAAATTATGCAATCCAGCACAGCAAATCAAGGCTCTAAATCTCGAGAATATGATTCTGTAATTTCAAATTCTTGATGTGTAATCTGTACAGCTCATAGATGTATATCTATTAGGCAGTTATAGGATGGCCTTATTTTTAGGCTTAACTCAAGCCTTCAACTTGTATTTATATACCTGCTGTGTAAATGAAAAAGTGTGAGTCATTTCATTCAAATTATTCTTCTCTGCTTCTCTATATGGTATCAGACTGCCCTCTCTCCAACGAGTAAAATTCTGATCCGTTTCTTTTTCACCTTCCGCACATGGCAACCTCTACCATCTCTCCTGTAGCCATCGACGCCAATCAGCAGATTACGAGTAGACTCACCCCCACAAATTATCCCTCTAGGCATGCGCAATTTGAGTCCCTTCTTCTTGGCTATAATCTATATGGCTATGTTGATGGAACAATCCAATGCCCACCACACCCTTCAACCACGAACTCTGATGCAGCAATCACTACCGCGTATAATCATTGGAAAGCTGTTACTTCTTCGAAAATTATGCAATCCAGCACAGTAAATCAAGGCTCTAAATCCCGAGAATATGATTCTGTAATTTTAAATTCTTGATGTGTAATCTGTACATCTCATAGATGTATATCTATTAGGCAATTATAGGATGGCCTTATTTTCAGGCTTAACTCAATCCTTCAACTTGTATTTATATACCTGCTATGTAAATGAAAAAGTGTGAGTCATTTCATTCAAATTATTCTTCTCTGCTTCTCTATACTGAAGCCATTGTCTAGCTCTCTTTCTCACCCCTCAGTAGCTCTCTCTTTCTCACCCCACACTAGCACTCTCTCTCGCTCTCTCTCTGAATTTGTACTAACCCACATCTTTCTCAAAGACAAAAAGGTTTGAAAATGAAACATATAAACAGAACAACTAAAAAACTTTCAACCTGGATCAGGATCGTATTGAATAGATATTCTTCTATATGCTTTCTTTATTTCCAAGTCAAAAGCCCCAGGTTCCAATTCAAGACGCGGAAAGGCTAAAAAACTTGAATCCCAAGACACTGTTCGAACCACCTCTAAATCCATTAAACCATCTTCAAGTCTGAGGATTTCTTTCTCTTCTGAATTCCTAGATGAGAAGAACTTCATCTCTATTAGCCAAAACTCCCAAGGGGAAAGATGGAGATCGAGATAGATAAAGTGTGAAATGCTGAGTTTGAGTTCCTATCAAGCAATGTAAGTAGCCAAACAATGTCAATTGCATATGAGCTTTTCTTTGATGGGAAGCTCCTTCCCTTTTGACAAATGAAGTATACATAAAAGCTAGGTAGCTCAATAAGATTAGTCTTTGGGAAAGGCACTGAGGAAGAAGAGGTGGACGAGGAGAGGAGTAGGGTGGGTTGGTTCATGACGGAGGTTGACTTGTTGAGCTGGGAGAGAGAGAGAGAGAGAGAGAGCTTCACAACAACGAAAGGGACGGGCTTAAGGCCACGAAAGGGTTCTAAATTTGAAGCGAGGGGCTTGAGATGGGAGAGAGAGGCGCCACTGGGGGGAGAAAGGGAGATAGAGACGTTTTAGGAGAAAGAGATAGAGTGACTAAATGGAGACAGCGGGAGGATGATTTCCTCAAATTGATACTATCGTGTTCTGCACAAATCTCTTACGTATCCACTTGCTATTGTAGGGTGTAAAATCAAAACTTTACACTGAATCCGGTTTGAAGGCTTTCTCCATAACAAATCATCACTACTCATAATGCCCCATGGATCAATCAAGTATTGAACTTCCTTGTGAATTGTTCCTTTTACGCCCACCTTCAATTGCACCTTTTACATGCATCACCCTCCCATTCGACTAACCAAAAAAAAAAAACATTCTTGATTCATCCTAAATAACTTCCAAAAAGATGATTCAACTTTTAGATATCTAATAGATAGATGGTGTCACGGGTTGCAACAAATAAAGAGAGAAAATTGTGTTTTTAATTGTCACGGATGGAGTGGCTAAAGGCAACTGGCTGGACATACAATTAGGTTGCATGGTTTTATTTTAAATCAAGGGAAAATATTTTGGTGTAATTTTATGTTGGGTATTATGTTTATGGGCCCAATAAAATTCTAACGTCTGAATCCTAAGTAATCCAAGAGAGAGTCCACTTATCCATTAAAACTCATAGGGCTTTACAAATTTTTATTGGGTCCGTATGCCCAACAAATTTATTCTTATTCTACTCCTCACAAAGTTGGGCCCAGATGTTACACTCTTTGAAAATAGTGTTGATTTAGCAAATAGAGGATCATATGATATATTCCGATTGGTTGATCAAAATAGATTAATAGAAAAATTATAAATATACAATATTTTTTTACACAATTATGTTTTAAATGAGATGTATTTTGATAAAATAACTTATCAAAAGTAACATCATTTAAAAAAAATACCCTCATTTTAAAACATAATTATATAATGGTCCCTATATTTTGCAATAAGAAAAAATATTTGCAACCGTAAATTGTGCAACCGCCGTGTAATCGTTTTGAAAAAAATGAATAAAACATATGACCCACATGAAAAAATTAATTTTTTAATAGTAGACCCTATTCTTTTTCAAATCGATTATGCAGTGTTTACGTACTTTACGGTTATATGTATAATTACTCTTTTTTAATATGTTTACAAAATATATATATAGCTTCCTGTATGTTGCAATATGCATATGTCTTGTAATCTTGATCGATCCCAATGTAGCAATATAAGTACTTGTCCTAAATTGGATGTGTTTGCATAATTTCCTGTGTTGTGTTTATATGTATCCCTGCTTCTACTTTTGTCCCCAATGACATAAATCGATTTGATTCGGTTTAAATTTGCAGTAACGAGTTTGTTTCCTATGTTTACTGTTTAGATTGTTCCTACATTGGATCAGGCTAGTTTTTCCTGTTTATTTAAATGCCATGGTCGAAGCGTTTAACCGGTTGAACATCCGTTAAGAAAGTCGATTTTATCATTTATCGAATAAAAGGAATACAACGTGTGTTTTGCACGTACTTCCACACCATTTTTTGTATGATATAAATATTGAGTAATACTATATACAGTCTTAAAGTACATAAATACCGTGTAATCGTTTTAAAAAAAGGTAGGGTCTACTATTAAGAAAATTAATTTTTTTCATTTAGATCCCGTGTTTACTCATTTTTTTCAAAACAATTATGAGGCGTCTGGGCACTCAATAATTACAAATACCATTTCTCATAAATATTATATTTTTTTAGTAAGTATAATTTCACACATGATAAACGAGTATTTAAATTCAATACTTGTCGGTGCAAGAAAAGATTAATGCTGCTTCGTTTACTTTCACAAAATTTTTCATCTCATCTCATTTAATCATGATAACTTTTTCAAATTTTCATACAAAATAAAATAAACAATTTAACTTTTTCAAATCTTAAAATAAAAATAATATTAAAAAAATATATTTTAATAATATTTTATTCAATTTTTAACTTTTATCTCAACTCATCTCATCTTACCTGTAAAAAAAAAAAAATTGAGACATAATCTTTCTAGGATCCAAATTGTAGAAACTTATGGTCAACCCAATAGTCGTGGCTTAAAAAAAACATTTTAGTGTTGTATAATTCACGAATCTGGCCTAACAGTATAATTGGAGAAACTTCTAATCCGTACCAAGATCATAGTACCAAAGAATTGAATAATATTTAAGTTTCACCATTATGTTTGTGGTTACAGTTTCCTAATGCTAGAACACTTCAGGTTGGTGGGTTTTTGGAAGGGATACTCGTGGGGCTGGCGCGTTGCCTTTAGGTGCCTGAATTTAACGCAACTCAAGTTATTGCACTTCTTTGCCACGCTATCATAAGTATTTGGCGCCGTGCATTAGTAATGCCATATTAATTGCGCACTATCCATCTATTTGCATTTAGGATAATATTTTATCCACTTATTTATTTATTTATTATTATTATTATTTTAAAAAAAAAATCTCATCACATTTATCGACTGATTCAGAATACACATTGAAGATAGTGGAGAGTTTCCTCCAAATCCACTATACAGTCTGAAACATGCAAAGCATGTTTACCTAGTGTATGTGTAACAACATTTCCTTCTCTATATACATGATTAGTAAAACAAACATCAAAATACTGTAATTTTTGTTTGATACCTTCTATGATCATCCCAAAACAACTCCCATCTTATATCTGTTTTTGAATGGCCATGATAACTCTTTTTGAATCCCCTTCAAGCACTACACGTTTCATACCCACTTGAATACCAAATTTTGTCGCCATAAGTGCCCTTTTGCCTCTGTTGTAGATGGATCGTGACTATAACTTCCATTCTCATTGTAGCCAAGAATTGACCTTCCTAATCTCTTACTGCTATGCCAATTCCTAATATACAATGCTTGTTAACCATGGTCACATCCCATTTAATTTTACAGAAACCTGGTGGTGGGAAGTTCCATGTGATATTCCTTCGAATATTGTACTTATTTTGGCCCATGGTTCTGACTTATGAACCTGTTATCTCTTGTTTCATACTATTAACCTTGCTCATCACTGACTTGGGGCCAATTAATATGTTTTTAAAAACATATTCATTCCTCCTCCACCATAGGTTCCCTAAGATTAAAGCTAGTTCTTCTATAAGTGCTTTGATGTTTACCTGATGCTTTACTTTTTTGGATTCTCCTTGAGCCTTACCCAATAATATCAAAAGCTGATATGCATTCCCTATAAAATATGTTCAGTAGTTTCTGGCTCTACTAGGCATAATGGACACGTTTGATCAGTTAGAATCTTCCTCTTGCATAAATTGACTTTTGTTGGTAGAATGTCAAGACATGCTCTCCATAAGAAATTTTTGAAGCTAGTAGAATGTTGAGTTTCCAGATCCTTGTCCAATTTTCATGTTTCTGTGATTTGTGGGAGCACTGACCTTTGTTCCTGTCTTAAATATCACCTTGCATGAAATAAACACTTCTAACTATGAAAATACCATTGGTTGTTTCTCTCCAAATCAACTTGTCCTATTTGTTGCTTCTGCTAAGAGGGATTTGACAAATTACTTTTGCCTCTTCTTGAGAGAAGATTTCTCTTATGAAAGTAGTCTTCCATTGCTTAGTGTGAAATCACCACTTGTCCCAAAAGCTTAAGCTGATGGAAAGAGGTAGATTTTATTATTTTATATCTTAACACTCCCCCTCACTTGTGGGCCAGACTTTCCCTCAATGAGTAGGCCCAACAAGTGGAATATTTAATTTAATGGGATAGAGTGTAGAGTCAGGGTTCGAACTCAGGACCTCTGCTCTGATACCATGTGAAATCACCACTTGTCCCAAAAGCTTAAGCTGATGGAAAGAGGTAGATTTTATTATTTTATATCTTAACACTTAGTTTCCTGGTCAATGAGCTCCTCTACTCTTGAGTCACTAAAAAAGGAGCAGCACAGAGGCTATCCCAAGTACAGGAGGATGTCGCGTAATAATTATGAATAAATTTTTAGATCGTCTCCTCAGGAAAAGTTATTTAAAATCAAACTCGTTTAAGATGGTGAAAGTATTCACAAAGAGAAAATAAAAATGGTGGTATGTGCAATGAATGGAAGAGTGCAACGAGAATGAAAAGGGCACTAATCATGGACTAGATTTATATTTTTGGATTTTTGAGTATCAAAATGAAACATAAAAGACTAACAAATTAAAATTAACAATCAAGGAATCAATTAAGCTAAACAATTTTAATTAATCTGAAAATTAAATAATAAAACTAAAATTATTTAAGTTCTAATTAAGCTTTAATCAATCTAATATGCAATGAAACAAATAGATTAATAAAATTAAGTTAAGAATTAAATTAGATTAGAAAATAATTGACAAAATACGAGCTGAGAATTGAATAGTCCCAAAATCAAGATTCTAGAGTTCATCCTTGTATTCAAATAACAAATTCTCAAAATCAATCCATAACAATTGTAATCACTGTTAAATGAAAGCTTAACAAAGCAAGAAAAATAACGACATTAAGTAAAATAAATTGCCTAAATTTGTAAGTCAAAAATCTAAAAAATACTTCATAAACTTTAAATTAAAATTAAATAAATAGTAAATAGTGAAAAGAATAAGCCGAATGAATGAAGATGGATGCGGCAAGCAATGGAGGAGGCTGAGCAGCGGCAGTGGATCCATCAAGGTTCTTCAACAGCGCTGTGTGAGTCTTCTTTTCCAAACAAAAAAAATCTCAATGAATAATAATCATTCATTGCATTGCGTCCGTCCCCCACATAAAAGAAATCTTGCTTTTTCAAAATGCCTCATCGCGTCCCACTCCATTGCGTGCATGCGTTGTTGTTTTCTTTTTATTTCCGTGTGTTGCCCAGTTGCCTTTTGGTGCTTTTTTGAATTTTCCTGCTTCTTTTTTTTTTTCTTTCTTTTTTTCAGGCTTTTCTTTCGGTGCTTTTTGACTTTTTTCATGTCTTTTCATTTCTTGATCTATAAAAATAATAGAAATTAGAAATAAAATAAAATAAAATAAAAAAGAATAATAGAATATCAAAAATATGTTGTACATGTAAATGAATATTGTTCAATTAAATCACAAGTTATAAAATTAAGCATAAATCATGTTATTAATCAATTTAAATCACAAATCGGATTTATTCATCTTAACTATTTTTTCAACTAAAACAAAAATAATGTAATGAAATAAATAAAATATATTGGTTCTAAATGTATAAAATATGCAATAATTCAGCTCAATCACACCCCCCAACTAGCATTTTACTAATCCTTAAGCAAAATAGTGAAAATTAATTGAGATGAATATTGCATAAAGATTGAAATCCAAACAGAAACAATCAAGCACAATTCTGAATTCTCACAAAAGTTACGCATTACTACTCAACCTCCATGGGCTATACCCACCAAGACTATGTCAACAATCTTTCACATAAAATTGGGGCAAATGTCTCAGAATTCAAATGTGTGTGAAGCTAAACTGGTTGTGTGTTCCTCATTACTAGTCATGATTTGTCATAGGATTTTTCAACCTTAAGATTAATCATTGCTAATTGTAACTACCTCAAAGCCCAAGGGACTAGAAGTTTTCACGCCAGCTTTGTTTTAAAAGGTTGAACACTCAACCCCCAAAGTTTTGAGTAACTGTTTCTAGCCCTCTACTTAAGAAAGCTCACTAAGTCGCCTTTATCCCCATTTTTTTTCTATTCTTTTAAAATCTCTTTCTTTTCTTTTTCTTTTGCATTCCTTCTTTGTTTTTTTTTTCTTTTCTTTGTTTTTTTTATTTTTGAAGCATGGCTTGATAGTCTTACAGTTTACTTCTCCTGTATTAAATCAACGAACAGTAAATTGAGGAACACTACAAATGTAAGCATGTGCAAAATGTCCTTCAAAATTTGCCATTTGTTCTATATAAATCTTACAAAGTCTCATCTCAATAAATATAACATTCCAGTGTTTCAAGTCACACATCAACAAAATATGATGCATAAAAAATCATGCTATATAATTAAGCTTGAAAATAAATTTTCACAATATGATTACGTTCAACTACTCCACCAAGATGCTTAGATTTCACAAAATACTAGAAATAGAGTGTGTGTCAATCATATATGTATCAATGCACATCACATTAATGCAATTTTTTTTTTTTAAAAAATCTGTGCACACACGCTACCCCCCACCAACTAGTGAGAGACATGTTCCTCAATGAATCAAATGAAAGAAAACAAATGCACATGAATAAGCAAGCAAAAAAAAAATCAACATGAAATATAAAATCAAAGCAAAACAAAAAATAAAAAAAAATGCAAGTAAAGAAAGTTGTAAATAGGGAAAAGATCAAAACACTTCCCTGGAATCTTGTATAAGCAAGATCTCTTAGTGTGGATCAAAAGTAGTCATAAATGCTTTAGACGTTGTCTATTGACAGTGAAGCTATTGCCATTCTTTGGATTGACAATGTTTACTGCCCCGTGAGGATGAACCTTCTTTATAATGTACGACCCACTCTATCGAGATTTCAATTTACCAGGAAAAATATGTAAGCGAGAGTTGTAAAGAAGAACTTCCTGGCCAAGTGTGAAATGCTTGGAATGAGTTTTCTGATCATGTAGAATTTTCATGCGTTCCTTCGCCAGTTGAGCATTGTCATAGGCATCTCGACGAGTTTCGTCCAATTCATTGCTCTGCAATTTTCTCAACCCTGAAGTTTCATCAAGTAACATGTTAACATGTTTTATAGCCCAAAGAGCTCAATGCTGAATATCAACAGGTAAATGACAAACTTTACCAGGTAAATGACAAACTTTACCATAAACTAATCGATAAAGGGGCATCCCTAGATTTGTTTTAAAAGTTGTCCTATAAGCCCACAAATCATCAAGAAGTTTAACTGACCAGTCTTTCTTATTAGGATTTATAGTTTTCTCTAAAATGATTTTGATCTCTTTATTTGCCAATTCTGCTTGCCCATTTGTTTGAGGGTGATAAAGAGTAGAAACTTGGTATGTGATACCATATTTCTTCATGAGTGTAGAAAATGGTTTGTTGCAAAAATAAGAACCCTCATCACTAATGATAACTTTGGGCATGCCAAAGCGAGCAAACAGAAATTGCAAAAATTTTAGGACAACACCATGGTCATTTGTTTTGCAAGCGATGACCTCCACCCATTTTGAAACATAATCCACAGCTAATAAAATATATGTGTTTCCAAAGAAAATTGGAAGAGGTCCCATGAAGTCTATTCCCCAACAGTAAAAAATCTCTAAAGTGAGAATATGGGAAAGATGCATCATGTCTCTTTTGCAAATGGATCCCAATTTTTGTAAGGCAATTTTTGACAAGGCTCACAAGCCTTACAAAAATTATAAGTATCTCTAAACATGGAAGGTCAGTAAAAACCGCTTTGCAAAATTTTAACGACTGTTTTCTTTGCTGAAAAATGACCACCACATGCACCCATATGATAAAATCTCAACAAAGAAGAAAACTCATCATCAGGAATGCATTTTCGAATCAATTGGTCCAAACAATATTTGAAAAGGTATGGATCATCAAAGTAAAAGTATTGTACCTTAGAGAGAAATCGACGTTTATCTTGGGTGGGCCATTCAGAAGGCATTCGCTCAGTCACTAGGTAGTTGACTATGTCAGCATACCAGGGAGCTCTATTAATCACAAACAGCTGCTCATCTAGGAAACTATCGTCAAGAGGAAGACTGACATTTGAAGTGGAGGATAATGGCAATCTTGAGAGGTGGTCAGCTACCACGTTTTCAACTCCTTTCGTGTCCTTAATGTTGATGTTGAACTCTTGAAGTAGTAAAATCCAGTGAATCAAGCGTGGTTTTGCATCTTTCTCAGCCAACAAATACTTAAGAGCTGAGTGGTCAGTGAAAATAGTAACAGGAGAACCAAGAATGTAAGCCCGAAATTTATCAAGTGCAAAAACCATTGCAAACAATTATTTTTCAGTAGTGGTGTAATTTTTTTGGGTATCATTCAAGGTTCTACTGGCATAATAAATCACAAAATGTTTATTATCCACACGCTGCCCCAAAACAGCTCCTAAGGCATAATCACTTGCATCAGTCGTGATTTCAAAGGGAAGGTCCCACTGCGAGGGTTGCATAATGGGGGCAGTGGTAAGCAATTCTTTAAGGGTATCAAAATCTCTTTGGCACTCATCAATCCAAACAAATTCAATATCATTTTGTAAAAGAGTGCACAAAGGTTTGCAATAGAACTAAACCTTGAGTAAACCGCCTATAAAAGCCAGCATGGCCTAGAAAAGAATGAATATCCTTAATCGTCCTAGGGATAGGAAGTTTAGATATTAATGCAATTTTTGCCTTGTCGACCTTTATACCTTCAGAAGAAACAATATGTCCCAAAATAATGCCTTGAGTAACCATAAATTGGCATTTCTCCCAATTAAGTAAAAGATTTTTTTTCTCACATCTCTGGAAAATACGTGCCAAATTATGCAAACAACTGTCAAAAGATTTTCCAAGAATAGAGAAGTCATCCATGAATATTTTATAAATATCCTCAATCATGTCAAAAAAAATACTCATCATGCATATTTGGAAAGTAGCTGGAGCATTACACAAACCAAAACGCATTCTGGTAAAAGCAAAGGTGCCAAAAGGACAGGTGAAAGTGGTTTTCTCCTAGTCCTCAGGCGCTATGGCAATTTGATAATAAACAGAGTATCTATCCAAGAAGTAATAAAATATATTACCAGCCACTCTTTCTAAAATTTGATCCAAAAATGGTAAAGGAAAATGATACTTCCTACTGACTGAATTTAGTTTTCTATAATCAATACACATTCTCCAACCAGTAACCATTCTACTTGGAATCAACCAATTTTTATCATTTTTTATAACAGTTAAACCAAATTGTTTTGGTACCACTTGAGTTGGACTTACCCACTTACTGTCTGAGATGAGGTAAATGATACCCACTGCGAGCAGCTTAAACACTTGCTCCTTGACAACTTCCTTCATGGTAGGATCGAGCCAACGTTGAGCATCATGAACTGGTCTAGCATCATCTTCAAGATGGGTTCTGTGGGTACAAATAGCAGCATCAATACCTTTGATGTTGGCGTTTGTCCAACCAATTGTGCTTCGATACTTTCTTAAGACTTCAATCAACTGGGCTTCATCCTTCTGATTTAATTTCGAGGAAATCACCATAGGAAAAATGCCTTCTTCAGGACCAAGAAAAACATACTTTAAATCTTGAGGGAATGGTTTCAGTTCCAACTGGGGAACTCCTTCCTCTGAAGATTTAAGTATATTATGTGGTGGCAGAGTTTCAGACTGTGGTTGCCATCTTGCGCCTACAAATTGTACTTGAAGTGGTAAAGAAGAATCTGCAAAACAGTCCAAAAATTCAAAGAAATTTTCATCAACATGGTAAGTTTTTTCATCAAGTAAAAATTCATGTGATTGAAAAATGGAATCATTATCAGAGAAAGGAAAAGTTGAGCAAATAAAATCCGTTGGTGTCAAACTCTCTACAGCATTCAAATCACTTGTGTCCTCAAAATGTGATGGCATCTTGCAAGCATTAAAAACATTCAACTCAAGTGCCATGTTCCCAAAAGTAAGTTTCAGAATTCCACTTCTGCAATTAATCAAAGCATTTGATGTAGCTAGAAATGGTCTTCCAAGGATGACAGGAGCTTGGTAAATAGTGAAGGCTGGCGGTTACATATCAAGAATTACAAAATCCACTAGGTAGTAAAATTTGTCCACCTGGACCAGCACATCCTCTACAATACCCCTCGGCTTCTTAACTGATCTGTCAGCTAACTGTAGCATGATGGAAGTCTTTTTCAGCTCACCCAATCCCAACTACTCATACACTGAGAATGGTAGCAAATTCATACTACTCCCCAAATCAAGTAAAGCTCTCCCGATGCGTGACTCACTGATCATAATGGAAATTTTGGGAGAGCTGGGATCTCTGAACTTCTGAGTAGTCTCACTCAATATCAATGCACTAACTTGCTCCGTTAGGAAAACTTTCTTCTTTACATTCAGCTTCCTCTTCACTGTGCACAAGTCCTTTTTGCATACGAATGCACTTGTTGTATGGCATCCAAGAGTGGAATATTAATCTTTACTTGCTTGAAGATCTCCTGAATCTCAGTATGGTATTTTTTCTTTTGGCCAGCCGCCAATCTCTGAGGATAGTGAACCACAGTGTTGGTACCTCCTACTAGTTTCAACATCTGCACTCACAAGCTTCTTTAGCTTTGGTCTCACTACCCCTGGTTCTTTTTCAGCTTCATCAGTTTCTGTTACATCTTCAGGTGTAGGAGCAACTACCTGTGTGTCCATAGTCATCTCTAGTTGGAGAACTTCATTTCCACATCTCAAAGTAGGAACAACCTTCGCTATCTTAAAAACCTCATCTGAGACATTATGCACTTGCTATTATTGTTGCCGGTATACTTGAGGATTAGGCTGAGACTGTGCTGGAAATTTCCATCTCTCTAGAGTGCTCAATGTCGTGCTCATCTTATTGATGGTACCCCGCAAGTCATTTATGGCCTGAATCTGCATGAATTGTTGAAGTGTATTAGCCATTTGTGCCGTCTAAAGACTTCTTCGCAGATGATTGAGGCTGAGAACTCTGATATGGCTGATACTGGTGCTGAGGAGCAGCCTGATGAAATGGCTATTGAGAAGGTGGTGGAGATCGGCCAGGCTGATCATTTCTCCATGAGAAATTTGGGTGATTCCTCCACCTCGGATTATATGTATTGAAGAAAGGCTGATTTTGTGCTCTATTTACCCAGTTCGCTGATTGCATCTGCTCAGAGCCACTTTCCTGAAATACTGGCATAATCGGGCAATCTTTGGTCTTGTGGTTCAAATCAGCGTATATAGAGCATGCCTTTACTGTTTTCATAGCCTTTTTCCATCTCCATGACCTCTAATCTTCTAGTCAATGCAGCTATTCGGGCTTGAATGTCAGTATCCTCCATAAGCTCATAAATGCCCCCACTAGCAATAACCTTCAGTGGTTGTGCTATCAATGAACCTTGATCAGTCCGAGTGTTCCATTGTTGTGCGCTCAACAAGATAGCCAAAAAATGACAATGCTTCATCAGGTTCCTTGCTAAAGAATTCTCAATTGCACATAGTCTGAACAAACTGCTTGCATTGTGGAGTGAGACCAGTGTAAAAATAATTCACCAACCTCCAGGATTCAAAACCGTGATGTGGACAGATGTTTACCAAATCCTTAAACCTTTCCCAGTTAGCCTGGAAAGTCTGGTTAGATTTCTGATTGAACTGGTTGAACTGCTCTTGTAAATACTGAGTTCTCTGAAAATGAATTTTTTTTTTGTAAGAACTCACGTTGCATATCAGACCAACTAGAGATAAAATTAGGCCTCAAAGAATTAAACCAAATCTTCACTTTATCCTTTAAAGAGAGGAAAGAAATGAAGTCCAATACATTCATCAGTAGTGGCTCTATTGAAAAAAGTAGTGCATACCAACTCAAAATCTGCTAGGTGCTGATAAGGACTCTCAGAATCCATCCCTTGGAAATGGGGTATCACTAACATCAGGACATGCTTAATAGAAAAATTAGGTGCATCATCAGGTAAAATAATGCATGATGGTGTAGTGGTGCGAGTGGCTGCAAATAATCCCTAAGAGTGCGTGGTGTAGGTGCAGTCATGGTTTGTTCAATTTCAATATCCTCATCTGTAGAAAAAACAGAAGAGCTATCTATCTCTGGGTTGTGTATACTACTCTCAGTGCTCGATGTAGCTCTAACCAACCTATTTGAATTGTCCCTCATCCATAACATGAAACATCAGTCCAAATAGCATAAGGTTCAAGTGACTTTATAGTAGGTGACAAGTGAAATGTGCAATCAGAAACATTTAAGATAAAAATAAAAATAACGAGTCTAAATTTACGTCAAGTAACTATTCCCTGGCAACGGCGCCAAAAACTTAACTTACTAAAACATGAGCAGCACAAATGCTATCCTAAGTGCAAGGAGATATCGCGTAATAATTAAGAATAAATTTCTAGATAGTCTCCTCAGGGAAAGTTACTTAAAATAAAACTCGTTTAAAATGTTGAAAATATTTATAAAGATAAAATAAAAATGGTGGTATGTGCGATGGAAGAGTGCAACAGGATTGCAAATGGCACTAGTCACAGACTAGATTCATATTTTTAGATTTTTGAGTGTCAAAATGAAATGTAAAAGACTAACAAATTAAAATTAACAATCAATGAATCAACTAAGCTAAACAATTTTAATTAATCTAAAAATTAAATAATAAAACTAAAATTATTTAAGTCATAATTAAGCTTTAATCAATCTAATATGCAATTAAACCAAGAAATTAATAAAAACTAAGCTAAGAATTAAATTAGATTAGAAAATAATTGATAAAATACGAGCAGAGAATTGAAAAGTCCCAAAATCAAGGTTCTAGAGTTCATCATTGTATTCAAATCACAAATTCTCAAAATCAATCCATAGCTATTGTAATAATTGTTAAATGAAAGCTTAAAAGAGCAAGAAAAATAACGACATTAAGTAAAATAAATTGCCCAAACTTCTAAGCCAAAAATCTCAAAAATACTTCATAAAATTTAAATTAAAATTAAATAAATAGTAGAGAGTGAAAAGAACAAACCAAATGATTGAAGATGGATGCGGCAAGTAATGGAGGAGGTTGAGCAGCGGCAGTGGACCCTTTAAGGTTCTTCAACGGCACTGTGTGAGTCTTCTTTTCCAAACAAAAAAAAAATCCCAATGAATAATAATCATTCACTGCGTTGCGTCTGTCCCCCACATAAAAGAAATCTTGCTTTCTCAAAATGCCCATCGCGTCCCGCTCCGTTGCGTGCAAGCGTTGTTTTTTTTTTTTATCTTTCCGTGTGTTGCCCAGTTGCTTTTTAGTGCTTTTTTTTACTTTTCTTGCTGCTTCTTTGTTTTTTCTTTATTTCTTTTAGCCTTTTCTTTTGGTGCGTTTTTTTTTTTTTTTACTTTTTTCACGCCTTTTCATTTCTTGATCAATAAAAATAATAGAAATTAGAAACAAGATAAAAAAAAAAATAATAGAATATAAAAAATATGTTATGCATGTGAATGAACATTGTCCATTTAAATCACAAATTATAAAATTAAGCATAAATCATGCTATTAACCATTTAAATGACAACTCGGATTTATTCATGTTAACCATTTTTTTATCTATAACCAATAATAATGTAATGAAATAAATAAAATATATTGGTTCTAAATGTATAAAATATGCAATAACTTGGCTTAATCAACTCTCATGTTTGGTCTAAATGAATTGTGTTCATTTTGAGCAGTGAAAGTAGTAGGTGTTGGCAGCCATTTGTCTGATCATATTTTTATAGCTTTCCCATCTGCAACCCTCCATATTAACCCTTCTTTAAGGAATGATCTGGCATATAATAAACTTCTCCAAATATATGATGGATTGGTACCCAGTTTTGCATTGAAAAAGTCAGTTTGGGGAAAATACTTGTGCTGCAGTACTTGTGAAGATAATAAATGTGGAAATTGAATCATCCTCCAACACTGCTTTGCTAATAGAGCCTTATTAAAATTTTTAAAGTCTCTAAAACCCAATCACCCTTCATTTTTTGATTCCCCATTTGAGTCTAGTTAATCCAACTCAATCTTTTCTCCTGATTTATCTGTCCCCACCAATAGCCTTTCATCAATTTATTCAAACCCTTCAATAGACCTTTAGGAAGTCTAAATACCCCCGTAGAGTAAGATGGAATTGCTTGAACAACTGATTTGAGTAGTATTTCTTTACCTGCCTTGGAAAAAGATTTCATTTTCCAGTTTTGCATTTTGCCTTTGACTTTGTCCAGAATATTATTGGAGTCTTTGATTCTTGTTCTCCCAACTAAGTCTGGTAACCCAAGATAGTTCTCATAGGTAGAAGTAGATCTGATTCCTGCAACACTCAGACTACTATCTCTTATAGAGGCTTGTGTATTGTTGCTGAAAATTATAGAAGATTTTCATTTGGTCAGTCTTTAACCAGATGCAGTGTCAAACATAGAAATCAAGTGTATCATCCTACTCCTGTATTGAGGAGGCTTGACAGAAGAAAATACTATCATCTATAAAAAAAAAAGATGATTTATAGTAAACTGTCCTCTATGTATAGGAAAACTAGATATTACTCTTTGATATGAACCTGATATGAACCCGCGGGAAATGAATCCCTTGAACCCACAGTCAATTTGAAAACTCCCCAAGAAAGTCAAAATCAAGTCAATTGATGGAGAACTTAGACCCGATGAGAACTCGTTTCAAGAACCTATATTATATTAAAATGTAGACCCGTTGAAGAATCCGTCTCAAGAACCCAGATTACAAAGGAGGAACGCCACAAAGGTTGTGATTTACCTTTGATAAGTTCAAAAGTTCAATTAAGAACAAGAGGAGATAAACTCAACTCACAATGAATAAAATCATCAAAGTTCATAAACTTCATAAACTGATTAGAATGAGGCTACATAGAGTATTTAAAGGAAAACCTAATGAAACCCTAGGCAATATAAACCCCCATCTTCCAAAAGTGCCCCTGGATGAACAGTGCTGCGCTACAGTAACTCGGCTACAGTAACCCTAACCTTAGTTCAATAAAATAATAACTTTTCCAACATGCCATTGCATAGGCCCCCTTAAGTGTTTCCCATAATAAACCCAATTATTCAAAACTAATAAAATAAGTGCTTTAAATGAATTAAATAAGTTGAAAGCCTTCAAGTGCCCAAAGCCTTTAAGTCTTGTTGTTGCCCTTTCCATAGTTCATCAATTGAATCAAAACTGAATCTTCATCATTTAAGCTCTTGAACTTGTATTTGGCCAATCTGAAACATGCAACATATCTTTAAAACTAGGCCCACCTTGGTTCCCATCATTCCCCCTCTCCTCAAAAGGATTCGATCTCGAATCTCCACCTAGATCAAAGGGAAAAATGTTAGTAACATTATCATTAATTTCATAAGCATTATCATTAATTTGTTCAAGAATTTGAAAAAATCCATCCAAACTACTCCTGTTGTCAACAGATAATGGTATTAAATCTAAAGAAGTAAATGCATTAAGTCTATAAACAATTTCAAAAGGTGAAAATTTAGTTAGTAGCATGAACACTCCAATTATATGTAAACTCAATAAATGACAAACAATACTCCAACAAATGTTCACGAAACACATCTAAAGTCCTTCTCACCCCAAAATGACCACTCAAATTATATGCAAACTCAATGAAAGACAAATGATACTCACGTAAACATTTATGCAACAAGTCAATGAATGGCAAATGATACTCCCACAAACGTTCATGCAACACATTTAAAATCTTATTTATACCAAAATGACTACTCCAATTATATGAAGACTCAATGAATGGCAAGCAATACTCCCACAAATGTTCACGCAACGCATCAATGAATGAAAAATGATACTTCCACAAACGTCCATGCAACACGTCATGGAATGTCAATTGATATTCCCAAAAACGTTCATGCAACACAACAAAAGTCTTCCTTACTCCAAGGTTACCCAACAAACCACCATGTCCATCACACACAAGCAACTTAGGCATAAAACTAGTAGGCACACAAAATCTATTCTTTCTAAACAAGTACCAATCTAGTTTATAGAACTTACCAAATGATGCTTTCTCACATGTTCCATACACACTAGCAAAGTCATCATCATAAGCATGTAATTCCTTATCATATTCAAGTCTCAACAATTTTGCATCTAAAAAGAAGATAATGACATACCTGCTTGCAAAAGCATCAACCACAAAATTTTCCATACCTTGTGTGTATTTGAATACATGAGGAAAAGTTTCAATACAATTTTCCCGCTTAGCACGCATTCTAGTCGACAACTTACCTTGTCCCTTTAAGTGTGTCAAGAACTCATGTTCTTCCAAGAAAGGTTGGTTAGGAATTGTCGCACCTGGCACAAAATCAATGTAGTGCTCTATCTCCCTAATAGGTGGCAATCCACTAAACACACTGCTAGTAATCACGACCTCATATCCCTGCAAGAAAGAAACAACAACACTAGGCAAAGAGTCGTTAAATTCGTTATTATAAAAGTTTGCCTTAGCATAAAAACTCACTTTTGTCTTTCTATTTCTCTCTGCAATCTTTCTTTCTTTTTCCTCTTGTGGCTCATCTCTTTTTTCTTGACTCTCAACCACCTCTCTATTTTCTTTTTCACTCTCTCTTTCTTTTGATGTTTTGGCCTCATTCTCTTTGTTTTTTTCACTCTCTCTTTTTCTTTCACTCTTCTCTTGTTTTGAACTCTCGGCCTCACAATTGTTTTTCAACTCATTCTCTTTTTTTCTTGAGGTTTCAGCCTTACCCAAATCTTTTCTCTTAGGTGGTTCGGTCTTTCCCATTGTAACAACTTGATCATTTTTGTCCCACTTTGGTTTCCAATGAGTACTAGAAACCGAAGTATACCTTGATGTACCCTTTCCTTTTAGCCGCCTCTCCACCTTCATAGCCATGTGCACCATATCCTCTACCTCCACATAATGTTGCAACTTAACTACATTGGCTATCTCCCTATTCAACCCACTCAAAAATCTTTTAATTGTGGCCTCCCGATCCTCCACTACATTAATCCGAATCATAACCAACTCCATCTCCTTATGGTAATCCTCTACACTCCTAGACCCCTGTGAAAGATTTTGTAGTTTTTGGTAGAGGTCTATATAGTTGTGGCTAGGTACAAATCTCCGCCTCATGATAGCTTTCAACTCTCTCCATGTTTCTACAGGCCTTTCAAGATTCCTCCTCCTATTGGATACTAATTGGTCCCACCAAATAATCGCATAATCAGTGAACTCAATTACAGCCAACTTCACCTTCTTTTCCTCAGAGTAATTATGACAATCAAACACCAACTCTATTCTTTTCTCCCACTCTAAATAAACTTCAGGGTCATTTCTACCTTGTAATGATGGTATTTTCATTTTGATGCTCCCAAGGTTCTTATCTACTCTATCTCGACCCCTTGAGTTTGCCCTAAGGCCTCTTGCATGCCTAACTCCTCTGTGTCCACCCAATCCAGCTTCAGATATTAAGCCTTCATCATCCTCACCAAACTCTCCATTTTCATACCCATTCTCAATTCTAAGTTCACTTCGCCTCCTATCTCTCTCACCTTGCAGATTTCTAATCACTGCTTATTGATTATCCATACTATCCCTCACTTCACCCAACACCAAGTTCAACTTCTCAAACTGTTGTTGCATGGCTTGCAACAACAATTTACAAAAGGACCTAGATTATATTAAAATCTAGACCCGTTGAAGAACCCGTCTCAAGAACCCAGATTACAAAAGGAGGAACGCCACAAAGATTTTGATTTACCTTTGATAAGTTCAAAAGTTCAATTAAGAACAAGTGGAGATAAACTCAACTCACAATGAATAAATTCATCAAATTTTATAAATTAATTAAAATGAGGCTACAAAGAGTATTTAAACCAAAACCTAATTAAAACCCTAGCCAAAATAAATCCCCATCTTCCAAAAATGCCCTTGAGTGAACAGTGCCTCGGCTACAGTACGGCGCTACAGTAACGCTACAGTAACCCTAACCCTAATTCCATAAAATAATAACTTTCCTAACATGCCCTTGCATAGGCCCCCTTAAGTGCTTCCCATAATAAATTTAATTATTCTAAACTGATAAAATAAGTCCTTTAAATGAATTAAATAAATTGAAAGCCTTCAAGTGCCTAAAGCCTTTAGGTCATGTTGTTGCCCTTTCCATAGCTTATCAAATGAGTCAAAACTGAATCTTCATCATTTAAGACATTGAACTTGTATTTGGCCCATCTGGAACTTGCAACATATCTTTAAGACTAGGCCCACCTTGGTTCCCATCATTGCCCCTCTCCTCAAAATGATTCGACCTCGAATCTCCACCTGGATCAAAGGGAAAAATGTTAGTAACATTATCATTAATTTCATATGCATTATAATTAATTTGTTCAAGAATTTGAAAAAATCCATCCAAGTTACTCCTATTGTCAATAGATGAAGGTATTAAATCTAAAGTAGTAAATGGATTAAGTCTATAAACAATTTTAAAATGTGAAATTTGAGTAGTAGCATGAACACTCCAATTATATATAAACTCAATGAATGACAAACAATACTCCCACAAATGTTCATGAAACACATCTAAAGTCTTCCTTATACCAAAATAACCACTCCAATTATATGAAAACGCAATGAAACACAAATAATACTTTTGCAAACGTTCATGCAAAAAGTCAATATATGACAAATGATATACCCATAAACGTTCATAAAACACACTTAAAGCTTTCCTTACACCAAAATAACCACTCCAATTATATGCAAACTCAATGAATGGCAATCAATACTCCCACAAACGTTCATGCGACACGTTAATGAATGACAAATGATACTTCCACAAACGTTCATGCAACACTTCAATGAATGGCAAATCATACTGTCACAAACGTTCATGCAACACATCAATGAATAATAAATGATACTTCCACAAACGTTCATGCAACACGTCATTGAATGGTAAATGATATTCTCACAAACGTTCATGCACCTCGTCTAAAATCCATTTTACACCATAATGACCCAACAATCCACATCCATGCACTACCATCTCATGCATAACACTAATATGCTCTCGAAGTTTATTCTCTCTAAACAAATACCAATCTAGTCTATATCACTTACCAAACGACGCCTTCTCTCACACTCCATACACACTAGCAAAGTCATTATCATTAACATGCAAATCCTTATCATATTCAAATCTCAATAATTTTACATATAAAATGAAGACAAGGACATACCTTCTTGGTAAAGCATCAACTACAAAATTTTCCTTACCTTGTGTGTAATTGATTTCAAAAGGAAACGTCCCAATACAGTCCTCCCACTTAGCATGCATTATAGTCAAGGACTTACCTTGTCCCTTCAAGTGTGTCAAGGTCTCATGTTCTTCAAAGAAAGGTCGGTTAGGAATTGTCACACCTGGCACAAAATCAATGTAGTGCTTTATCTCCCTAATAGGTGGCAATCCACTAAACACACATCTAGGAAACACAACCTCATATCCCTACAACAAAAAGACAACAACACTAGGTAAAGATACGTCATGTTCGCTAGTATTAAGACTCGTCTTAACATAAAAACTCACTCTCACTTTTCTCTTTGTTTCTCTCTCACTTTCTTCACTCTCTCTTTTCTTTCCACACTCTTTTTCTTTTTCACTCTCGTTTTCCCTTTCACTCTCTTTTTGCTTTTCACTCTCTTTTTTCCTATCACTCTTTTTTCCTTCATCTTTTTTTGAACTCTCGACCTGACAATTGTTTTTCAACTCATTCTCTCTTTCTCTTGAGGTCTCAGCTTCACCCTCATCTTTTTCTCTCTAATTTTTCTCTCTTTCTCCTTTTCGGCCTCACTATTTGTTTTTTTCACAATCTCACATTCACTCTTGCTTTTTAGCTCAATCTCACTTTCACTCTTGTTTTTCAGCTCAATCTCACTTTCACTCTTGCTTTTTTGCTCAATCTCCTTTTCACTTTTTCTTCTTTGATCATTCTCACTTTTACTCTTTCTTTTTTGATCACTCTCATTTTCACTCTTTTTTATTGAGCAACCTCACCTTTCAGCTTCAATTGGTCCCCATGGACCTGTGTTGGAGTTAAAGGAGCAAGTTTGATTGTTTTTCCATCCTTTTCAAAACTATACATGTTCTTTAACCCATCATGGATCACATTCCTATCATACTGCCATGGCTTCTCCAACAAAATATGACTAGCATGTATATGTACTTCATCACAAAGGACCATATCCTGGTATTTTCCAATTGAAAATGAAACTAACACTTGCTTATTTACCCTAACCTCCCCACAATCACTCAACCACTGCAACATGTATGGTTTAGGGTGTTTCAAGGTACGTAAATTCAATTTCTCAACTAAAGTAGTACTAGCCAAATTAATATAACTCCTCAAATCAATGATCATACTACATACTACACTCTGCTGCTCTGTATCATCCATCTTAATTTGTGTATTGAGCGCACGCCTAGTAATAAGAGCATCACCATACTCTTCTTTCTCATACCCATTTTTAACACTAGACTCACGTCGCCTCCTATCTCTCCCACCTTGCAGATTTCTAATCACTGCTTCTTGATTATCCATATTATCCCACACTTCACCAAACACCATGTTCAACTACTCAAACTGTTATTGCATGGCTTGCAACAGAAAGGATGAGTTATCTACCATCCCCTTTGGTAATGAGTCACTCCTATGAGACATCATAGTGTGCTGCACAAAAAGAATGTTAGTAGAAAACCTCACAAACTCCCTTACGTGTTTACACTCGAATAAAGGCACTCCACTCGTGTTTTACTCTTAATTGGCTTTTACCCAATAATAGTCTCACACTCTTGCCTTTTACCTCAATAGTTTTCCCGCTCAAGTTTTTTAAGAACTAATTGAACTAAATCAAGACAATACAACCTTGTATTATTTCAACCAGTAATATCGATCCAAGAAACAAGGAATGAATAAAATGACACGAGACTCAAGGAATTTATACAAGGGAAAGAGTAATTATAAAACAAGATAACAAATAGAAAGATGTATTTAGCTCCTATGATGATAAAAACTCAATCAACAAATAATTTCCTTCTCTTTGTTGTAACTATGTAGCAACCTTTGAATATCCTACCTTTTTTTTTTTCTTCTTCTTCTTCTCTCTTTTTTTTTTTTCGAATTTTCTTATCTTTTCTTTTCCTTTTTTTTCTTTTCGTTTCTTTTCTTTTCTTTTCTCTTCTTTTCTCTAATTCAATCACAAATAGCAATATTCAATTGTGAAAATCAAGCAATTGAATTCAAGCACGACAATGAAGTAGAAGAGAATCAATGGAACGGCACTCCGAGCAACAGATAAACTTAGAGATATAGGAAACCCTAGAATTTTGAAACCCTAGGTGATGCAAATTTAAGCCAAACCCAAAATCCTAAGAATTTCGGCAGCCTACTTTTTGTTTCTATTTTTTTTTTTGCAACCCTAGAACAATGAAGCCCTAGAATTAAATTTAAGGATGCTAGAATTAAAAGATAGAATCAGACCAGATTGGAAATCTTGCTCTGAATACCAAATGATATGAATCCGCGGGAACGGAATCCCTTGAACCCACAATTAGTTTGAAAACTCTCCAAGAAAGCCAAAATCAAGTCAATGGATGGAGAACCTAGACCCGATGATAACTCGTTTCAAGAACCTAGATTATATTAAAATCTAGACCCGTTGAAGAACCCGTCTCAAGAACCCAGATTACAAAAGGAGGAACGCTACAAAGGTTGTGATTTACCTTTGATAAGTTCAAAAGTTCAATTAAGAACAAGAGGAGATAAACTCAACTCACAATGAATAAATTCATCAAATTTTATAAATTGATTAAAATGAGGCTATAAAGAGTATTTAAACCAAAACCTAATTAAAACCCTAGCCAAAATAAATCCCCATCTTCCAAAAATGCCCCTGAGTGAACAGTGCCTCGGCTATAGTACAACGCTACAGTAACGCTACAGTAACCCTAACTCTAATTCCATAAAATAATAACTTTCCCAACATGCCCTTGCATAGGCCCCCTTAAGTACTTCCCATAATAAACCCAATTATTCTAAACTGATAAAATAAGTCCTTTAAATGAATTAAATAAATTGAAAGCTTTCAAGTGCCCAAAGCCTTTAGGTCATATTGTTGCCCTTTCTATAGCTTATCAAATGAGTCAAAACTGAATCTTCATCATTTAAGACGTTGAACTTGTATTTGGCCCATCTGGAACTTGCAAGATATCTTTAAGAATAGGCCCAACTTGGTTTCCATCACTCTTTGTCTTTCTACCTTTGAGGGGTATAAGACATTGTGATCCACTATCACGCTATATTTTTATTTTGTGCTCAGAAGCTTTCACTCAACACCTCAAAGAAAGTGAGAGTGTTTTTTTTAATGTTGTTGTGTTTTTTTTAAATATTTAAAAATAATATTCTAACAATATTTTATTCAACTTTCAACTTTCATCTAAAATCATCTTATCTCATCTTATTATCTAAATGGGGCCTAGTCAAATACTTAGTACTCTTTGATTTTACAAATAGTCTCAACTCATCTCATCACATCTAATCTCAATATTCAAATACAACAAATTTTTAATTTTTAACTTTTTTATCTAATAATTATAACTTTTCCAAACTTCCAAACAAAAAAAAAAATACAAAAAAAAAAAAATTCAACTTTTTCAAATCTTAAAATAAAAATTATAATAAAATATTATATTTTAACAATATTTTAATTTTATAATACTTTTATTCACTTTTTCCCTCGCTTTTTTCAAACTTGTATAAATCATCTTAATTTAAACCATTTCATTACTATTCACAAACTATCTCACTATTATTCACAGATTTCTTATTTTATCTCATTTGTGTATCCAAATGAGAACTTAGATAAGGCTCCGTTTGAATTTAGATATGAGTTGAGATTATTTGTGAATAGTAGAATAAAATATTGTTAGAATATTATTTTTTAATGTTGTTATTGTTTCGGAATTTGTAAAAATTGAATTATTTATTATATTTTGTGTGAAAAATTAAAAAAGTTATAATGATGAGATAAGATGATTTGATGTGAGTTTCCAATCCAAAGCAGGGTTACTCATTGTTCCCTTGGCTTTGGTCACCTTCCTCTTATTTTTCTCCTAGCATTTACTTTGGTTGTCATGGCAGTCATGACCATGCTTGGCTCCACCTAAATAGGCATGTTCATTCGGAAGGTACTTGCATAGAAAAACCTGGGTACACCCGGTTCGGGTACCGGGTTTTAATCCCGAAACCTTTTTTTTTTTTATGGAAAAATGCATATTATGTCCAATGAATCATTCATTTTATGAGTTTTTTTTTTGTACTCTCTTTTCCACGTGGCTTTTTATTGGTGGTCAAGGAACATGTAGGTTTTGATTTAAAAAACTTAAATAAATAGTGTTTGAATGTTGCATCAACAATTTTTTTTCATGAAAAAAATATTCATAACATGTAGGCTTTGATTTATTATTAAAAAAAAACAAAAAAGAGTGCAACCCAGAACTCCAGGTTTTTAAAAATCGGTTTCAATCTGGGTTCTGGCCCGGTTTTCAAACCTAAATTCCAGTTTGGGTAAACCTAAATTTCTTGGCCGAAACTCGGATAAACAGTCCTTGAATAGTAGTGACCTAAATGCCGGCTTGTTTGTGGTTCCCTTATCTGTCTTGCATTGCTCGTCTTCGGCCCATTTGGGCTTACGTCCCGGGTGGGCTAACCCAATTTCTAACAAGGTCTAATCCTTTTATATCTTAATGACATAAATTGCAACACCCTTTAGGCAATGATTTTCTTTCTTCATTTTCTTATTATGGGACGTCTTCGACACTTATTAATTCCCTTTTTGAAATTCAAATAAAAAATGAGAAAGAAATTACAACCTACCCTTACCAATTGTTTGGGTCACATCCTAAACAACTATATGAGAAATGAAGTGTATAACTTTAAGAAAAACTAAAAGACATCGAAAACCTGGAATAAGACATCTCTCTGTCCCTTGGGAAAAATTGAGGTGGTCTTCAAGATGTTACCTACACTCATTCTCATCTCATCTCATCTCATCTCATCATTATACATTTCTCAAATCTCCATACAAAATATAATAAACAATTTAATTTTTTTCAAATCTCAATTCACATTTTTCAAATCCTAAAATAATAATAATATTAAAACACAATATTTTAAACTCTCAAACAAAATACAAAATTCTCATCTCACCCTCCAAACCTGCCCTTAGTCTATCCTAGTTTGAAAACTGAAATAACAAATGAGAAAAAAATTTAGACTATATTTTTCACCCATTGTTTAGGTCACTTCCTAATCAACAACTTAAACTATACGTTGCATACCTTTAACCAAAACCAAAAGACATAAGAAACTTCCTTTATGTGTCTTGCCTTGCTCGCCTTTAGCCCATTAGGGGTTACGTGCTTGGCAGACTTAAACCAAATAACCAATTCTTAACAAGGTTTAATCCTCTTAGAGTATTGGCATTGCCAATTTTCAAAATTTTATGAACTTGGCTTGAAAATCACTGCATTGGATTCACTATACTTCAAAATCTGAAATTATGAGTTACAATACATTTCAATTCATCTTCAAATTTAAAGACCTATTGTTCATTGCTATCCATATTATTTTATCAACAAAATGATCATCTTTTTTGCCCGTGACAATGAGAGGTGCCATTCCTCTGCAGTAGGAGTACTTTCCACTCTCTTTTTCTTCAGGTGTAAAAATCCATCTCTGTTTATTCAGTACTGATGTATTAACTCTGTGAAATAGACATTGATTTCATTACTATTTTTCTTTATTGGGCATAATCTGCAACTTGGTGTTCCTTTTAATATACAATCTTTTAATATACATAGATTGGCATAATATGTTTCTTGGATGAACAAATTGTAAATTGATTTGTTGGATAGAAGAAATGTTGGCAAAATATGAAAAAAAAATTAAAAATATTTTATTAAAAAAAATATTATATTATTATTTTGATGAATCCAATGACTACTAATCTAATGTGAGGTTATGGATATGGAAGTTTTAGATTTATGAAAAATATGTATTTTTCATCAAATTTTAAAGATGAAAATGATGAGTCCAATGCTAATGCTCTTATATTTTAAGGGCACAAATTCCAACACACTTTATCCAATGGTATTTGTTGAGATATTTTGAACTTTTTGACTTCTTTTATTAAAATAAGATGAATAATAAAACAAATGCATAACTTAAAAAGAAAAAGAAAATTACATATGTTGGCTATAAATATACTTTAGGAAAATTCTTCTTACAATTTGGGACTTCAGCACACTCCCTACGTGGCAAAAACTCACCGTTTCACTTAAATTGTACACAACGTCGTTTGGACAACAAAAATGAAGAGCTATGAAATGAAGAGTTTCTAAAACCTTTTTCCCCTTTTCCTTTTCCCTTTTCCCCTTTGAGAGACTGCTCCCGAACTCCCCCCTTCTCCTTCTGCTTGAGCTTCGTCGTCCCCTTCCTTTGTGCCAACAGGTTGATGCAGCGCTGTCCCTCTCACAGGTATAAGTCTCGTCACTCCCTCTTACGAAGGTACTGATATTTTCCCGAATGTGCTTCTTCGAAAAATGAACAAATTCTTGAAGAATCTGTACGATATGGGTGTTGATTTGGTTAGTTCTTTCTTGGACGTGGGTTTTCTATAGGGTATTGATTTGGTTAGTTGTTTCTTGGACTTGGGTTTTCTAGAGGATATTGATTAGGTTAGTTCTTTCTAGGACGTGGGTTTTCTATGCGATTTATATATCAATTATCACTTTGTTTCTTAATTATAGTAATTATCTTTCTATACTTAGCACCTCAACTCCATTAAACTGCCATTGAATTTGTCCTTAAATTTGGGAGAACAACATATGTGCTGACAATTAAATAAGGCTATTTGGATTGGTTTTAAATTGATAAAACATGAACTGAATTCGATAAGTAAATGGGTCTTATATATATGTCGAATGGGAGCAGGAGAAGCCAGTTTAATGTAAAAGAATCTACTAGTTTTTAAGTTGAACTAATTTTACTCACCAAACAATTGGTAGTAGCATCAGACTTCAAATTTACAAAAAGAAAAAAATGTTTAAAGAGAATTAGACACTTACAGAAATATATACACTCATGCAATTTTGTTTTCTTTGATGGATCACACAGTCCTAATTATCTAAAAGAGAGCTACCAACAAAAGGATAGGGGAAAACCAAGTATCAATTGCATGTACAAGTTTTTTTTTTTTTTTTCAGAAAGTTGTAGTTTCGGTATATCCTAGTCCAAATTAATTGTTCCCCAACATGTTTTGGCACCAGCATGCACTAATCACTTGAGGTATGTTGGTAGCCTCAATGTATGCCATAATTTAGAATGAAGTGAATTAAAAAAAATGTTGCATTTTTTATCTGTTAGAAGGAAGGATGCAGGAAGTATATAAGGATATGTTATAATTTTGGAGCAAGTTTTTATCTCTTTGGAACTTGTAATTAAATGGAATTTGAGATTGTTTGTAGAAAGTAGAGTGGGTAGGTGCAAGCCTCACTGTTTGTAGGGTTGTGTTGTGTATGTTGATTTACATATTGACATGCTTGAGTGGATTATGATTGGTGTTATTGAATAGGTGCTAGCCTCACTGAATTGCAAAGTGCCAAAAAAGTTGTTTTGGTTCAGTTATTGTAAGACAGCTTTGAGGGTAAACTGACCTATTACAATTAAACACACATGGAATCCCTTATTGTGAACAAACAACCTCAATGCTTGGGCTGCGTGCATTCCTTCCTGCATATCCATATGTTTATGCAAGATTCTTCAACCCTTTACAGTTGGTGCCACATGCACATGCACATGGAACCTAATCTATTTGGCCAGGGTATTGAAGGAAAATAGGACACATGATTTTTTTGTGCCCTCGTGTCCATAACTTTTTTGGTTCAAGTTCAGCTTTCATGTGCATGTATATAATTTGTAAAGTGCAATAAAGTGCAATGTCTTCATCACAATCACAATCACATTCATCATCTTCTTTGAAAAATGCTCTAATATGTTTATGTGGATCGATTGCATGTCTCAAAGTCTCGAACACCTCGAGAAATCCAAGAAAACCATTTTTTACTTGTCCAAAGTACAACAAGGAGGTTATCACTAAAAACTTTTGTTTGTATACTTTTAATCTCCTACATTGTTGAAGTAATATTTCAATTTTCTCCAATGATGTTGACGAGTTATTTGCCATAGGGAAAGCCATATTGCCACAACTTTGTATGGGCAGATTTTGAAGAAGGAAATGAAAGTTCCGTTGCCAAAAAAAATAGAACTCTAGCAAAGAGAGGAAGAACTCGAAAAAAGAGAAGTTGAAGTCCAAACGAGAGAGAAAGAACTCTAGTATGCCAGGGAAGAGATCCAGAAAAGAGAGGAAGATATTCAAAAGAAAGTGTTGGTTCTACTTAATGATCGGGAAGAGCTTCAAAACCAAATTAAAGATATTTGTCATGCACACATGCTACTATGCATGTATTGGAGACTTTCAATTCTAATCTCATATTGTTTGCTGCGATCAAGTTTGTGTTAGGGACTTCTTGTATGTTGTTAAGTTTGTTAGTGTTTCAGTGTAACCAGACTAGTGACTTGTAAACATTCTACATTAATATGCAGTTTTGTTAAAGTTGTAATGTGCAGTTTATGTTTCAACTGTACCAGACTTATGATCCTTTCAATAGAATGTATTTTTCAACAAAGTTTATGTTGTATTAGTAAGCTTGATTATGTGGCAGCTACTCTTTCCAATATATTAATAAAGTGTAAAGCTGTCATACCAGCTAACTCTCAAAATGCATTCTTCATTAAAAACCACAAAACAACCAGATTGCTTGTAGTCATACAGTTGATCCATTTGTCTGAAAAATCACAAATACAAACAACAACCACAAATAGCAAGTACAAAAATCCAAAATACAAACAACGACACAAATAGGGTAAAAAAAATGCCAACAATGACCATAAACAACTAGACTCGAAATGAACATATGGTCATAAGCAAGCAACTTCAATAATGCCAATAGCGACCACAAACATCCCCACTCCAAATGAACAGAGGCCATAAATGAAATTAAATCATCAATTGTCCAGAGATGCATGATGTTGAAGATCTACCTGTAAGAGGGTAAAAAAATAGACTTAATAATCATAAAAAAAAAATTGTCATACTTTAGTAAACAAACATCCAAATGAACGTATTGAAACCTGTGTAATGACACTTTGTTGGGTGCCAGAAAGTAAGACATCATCTGTTGTTGGTGTAGCATCGCCACTCGTGTTCAAGATCTCATCTCTTGTTGGTGCAGTGCCACTTGTGTTCAAGACCTCATCTGTTGTTGCCGTAGCGCCACTCGTGTTCAAGACCTCATCCGTTGGTGGTACAGTGCAGCTCGTGTTTTAGACCTCCAATGTTGTTGCTACAGCGCCGCCACTCGAGTTCAAGACATCATTCGGAAGTCTACTTGCCTACATTTCAACCATACATAATTAAATAAATAATATAGATTTAGGAAACAACTTTGCATAAATATGACAAAGAAATTAAATACATTTTTTGTCTGTCTCTTGGCACCGGCTTAGGCTCTATAACACCATCATCCTCATTTCCATGACTGATTGACTTCACTTCCTCAACCAATGAATTATCCACATCAATATTCCCTGAATCAATTGTAGTGCACGTCTCTATATGTTTTTCTCTCAATAATACATCATTAGTCTCCTGCATTATACCATAACGCAAATCAGGGAAGAGAATGTATAAACCCAACTTGAATATATAAAGCCTGGTTGTTATGTACATGAAAGCAACAATTTTTTGGTTACTTGCTACTTTAACTCGTCTCCCACATTTGAGCTATCCTGATAAGTAGTGCTTTCATAAGAAAACAAGGATCGCCTAGTAGATGAGGTGGGTTCTGTTATCTCCTTACGATAACTTGGAGTACTCGTGTAAGGGATTGGCAGAACAAAAGGATAGGGAATTGGTGGTCCAAACGATACCCCCATTTGTTGCTGCAATTTATATTAAAAAACCATAAATGTAACAACAATAGTGTGGATTTAAACATAAATACTTCTAAAATGAAATTTTTCACCTCGTTTCTCCATGCATACGGGTCGGCATTTGGATGCGGTACAAAAGGTGGAAAAAATGTAGGTGGCATTGTCTCATGGTAACCATGCATATAGCTATATGCTGATCAATCTGGATATTATGGTCTTGATACTTCCTGAAATAATATCGAATATTAATTTATCACAAAATATTAAATTACACTAATAACATAGCTCTTGTATATGATAGGAATACCTGAGTGAATGTCGTAGTGTTGGTAGGCACTGACGGCCTTGTAGTGTTGTTGGTAGGCGTTGTGCTTTCTTTCCCTTTCTCCATAGACTTGTCCACCAAAATGGACCTACCTTTATATAAATTTTCAGCCAATTCAAGATTAGAAATTAATTTGACAAGGCTCATATTTCTTTAATCATAGTCTGATCTTTTGATTGGCTTTCATATTAGACGTCTTTACACCCTTTAATTCAGACATCAAATCTAGAATACTCATAGTCTATTTTGCATTATGATTTTAAAATGTTGAAAGTTATGGGTTGGAACCACATATTAAGCACATTTAACCAACTCCTATGTCATTATTTATTCAACATTATCATATAATTATAAAAAATATAAAGCATTATCCGACATTAGCAAAGTCTGACCATATAATTATCAAACATTATTAAACGGGTATACGTGCAACTACCAGAGGGTCTCGGCGTGGGTCACGTTTTGGGCTTTACTTTAAGGGGCAACCAGATCTAAGATCTGAGAAACACAAAATTGAAACCATGTAAATGGGGGGTACTGTGTATGAGAGCACGGTATGGATCTACAAAACGAGGGGAAAGAGAGTGAGAGTAGAGCAACTACCTGGTTGGCAGGCACGCGGCGTCGTGGTGGAGGACATGGGTCAATTTACTGGTTGATGGTGGTGGAGGAGCTGAGCATGAATCCGGTGGACTAGTGGTGGAGGAGATGAGCAGGATGTCCGAAGTGATAAAAATTTCTGGAAGGCATGACCTGGGCAGCGGCAAAACACTTAAATTGAATTGCGAATTCTCTTTTCACGGAAGGCTGAGAGCAATTTGGTGAATTTGTGAGGAGGGCATTTTGGTAATTCAATAAAGCTAATATGGACAAAAAGACAAACAAAAGTGTACGCGGGGACTACCTTCCGAGATTGTAGCTAGCACTTCTCTATACTTTATGGGTGGAAGAAAGATCAGTAAGCAATTAAGGGTTGATGTACGTGTGATTCATGTGATAGAAGGAATCAAAAGATAAAGCTATATTAAACGCACCATACGAGATCAAAGGTAAAGCCAACTACTTGTATTCCTCAAATATCGGGATCAATCCATAGAGATAAATCCTCGAAAGATGTCACCGACTCACCAACATGAAAACCGAACTAACCATACCTCGATGAGATCTACAAAGTAAATCCAAGGAAGACATCCGCGGCGGAAGGGCCCTATCAACGACTGAATCTTTCTCCAAAAGGTAACATACCAAAACTGGATACTGAGAATTGTGCTTACGGAGGGGTTTCATCATAGCAGGATACCTTAACCTTTATAAATAGCCTACAAAGAACATCCGCGTCTGAATGCCTAAAGCCCCTAATTCCTTAAAGTTTTGTAAAACAATTGAACTTTTTGACAAAAACCCCTCTCCATCCAGTTCCCTATCTTAGGGAAAGGTTTTGGGAATTAAACAGTGGCTCCCGATGTATGGGGAGCCACTATTCATCCTTAAATAATATTTCATAAATATTTTATTATAACAAATAAAACAAATTATTCTTCCAATCATCCACACTTTTTCTCATACTCATATTTGTTATAGTTTTAAGTAATAATTTTAAAAATAATTTAAATAATTATGAAAATGTGAAAAAAAGAAGAAGAAGAAGATAATTTTAAAACTATTACCGTACCCACAAAAAAAAAATTTAATTTTTGTTTAAAATATTCGCTAGAGAGTAATAGTTCAAAACATAAGAAAAAATATAAAATAATGAGTAGTTAAGTTTGTAAATAGAAGTGAGAGAAAAAAATAATAAAGAAAGAATAGAAAAATATATTTTAATAAAATAGAAAAATATTATTTTAATAGAATAGAAAAATGACAATGAATGTGATATAAGAGGTTTTTTAAAAATGAGTAAAATTTACGAAAACATTTTAGAAAATGTATTTTTAAGCCAAATTTTAGGGAAATTTATAGGAACCCAATGTGAATGCTCTAAGTACATATTATAGATTCATTAGTTAATGAAAGAGCTTGACTCCTTGGTAACTTAAGCATCAGAGGCATCCTCCATTGAGTTCACCTAGTTCTCCTTTCTGGTTGCAGGTCGTTTGGTCTATGAGGAGATGGCAAAGCGAGTGGGAACATCGTCATAGGTCTATAACCTACCTAATATTATAATTTGTTGTATAGTGTAATGATCATGGGAGTGCCCCTTCCCCCAAAGTTTAAAATCCCACATGGCCATGACCTTACATGGGTTCCCAAGAGATATTGCATGTCGGACTTTTCTATTAACTTTGAAAGACATGGCAAGAGGGTGGTTTGGAAATTTACAACAGGCTTTATTACTAGTTTCGAGGAGCTCGGTAGATAATTTCTAACGTAGTTCATGGCTAGCAGGCGGAGGAGATAGCCTATCACATACCTCCTCACCATGAAACAGGGGGAGGACTAAAGCCTAAAGGCATATCTTACCCAGTTTAACAAGAAGTTCTTGACGGCAAACAACCAACATGAGAAATAACACTAGCAGCACTTCTAGGTGGGGTTGGCCCAGAAGTCCCTTTATGGCAGAATTGGTGAGGAAGATGCCAATGACGTTATGAGAATTTATGGATACCGCAAATGACTTTGTCAACGCGAAAGACATGCTAAGAGCACTAATTGAACTACAAAAGGCCAAAGTAGAAAAGATGGACAAGAGGGGAGCAAAGATAGCAAAGGAAGGGAGAAGAAGGACAAGGAGAGAAATAGTCATTACGAGCCGAGAAAGGACAAAACTTCCACTCATGATGTCAACGTTCCAAGACGGTTTATTCAAGTATGAGTGTGCAAGGGAATAAGAGCCGTGAACACGATGGAATGACTGTTAGAACTCAGGTAGCTAAGGAATCGATCGCTACTGTTCTTACCATAGAACAGGGGGCACATGACTAGGGACTATTAGAACCTTAAACATTGGGTAGAAGTCATGTGGGACAATGGAGAATTGGAGTCACTTGTTGCTGAATGTGAGCCTCTACAAAGATAGCCTGCAACAAAAAAGGAGAAAGATTAGTAGGGCGGCCTAGGAGCGAGAGCACGAGGAAGGGAAAACACTTGAGAAGGGAACACTCCCTGTGCTACAGCCCTGCCAGACAAAATTAGCCTCTTGGAAAAATCAAAACCATAATAGAAGGTGTGAAGCCCCGAGATTCTTCTTAGGATCGGACGAACATCTGAAGCGTCGGGACATACAACAAAAGGTTTCCTGCCCTCGTTCATGACAGATAAAGATGTATTGCACCTAGCATGCATCTAACAATATATAATATTCACATCAGATATTTTTTTTTAGCAATACTATGCACCAAACTAAAGACATCTCAAATACCTACAACATGATCCATGCATACTAAAATGCTAAATATCCATGATTACAGCACGAGTCTTAAATGGCTGTAATCTCAAAAGTATGGGAGACTAAGCTTCATAATTACATCACCAAAACATAATTATTAGGCTAGTTCATCGAGCAACTCGTGTAACTCGACTAACAATGCCATGATATTGTTTATAAATCTAACTGTGGAGGCTACAAACTCCATGTCGCGTCAGCGTCGCTAATCAACCTTTTCCAACCGACCAAGCTCCATTCCCTCTCCTGGTCTTGACACATTTCCTACCAATCGAATGGTAGTTGGGATTACCGTAGTGAGATTTGAGTATAAATCTCAGTAAGTTAACGGTTAATGATGCATGCATGGCAGTAAAGGCATGAATGCATAATCAAAGTCATAAGCAGACATAAAATAACTTAACGTATAACATGGCATAATCTGACATGACTTGAACTGAAACGTGAACTGAACTTGAAACTTAACATGACGTAAAATTGAACTAAACTTGGAACTGAAACATGGATTGAACGTGAACTTGAAATATGATTGAACGTGAAATACATGGACTTGAACTAAGCATGATTGAATGTGAAATACATGAGCTGAGTATAGCATGAACATGAATGTGAAGATACATGAACTTGGAATCTTGTTCAATAGCATGATAAATAAAACGTGAACATATGGGTGTGACACGATTCTCCTTGATTCGTGTGTCCCTACTAATTACCGCATCACAACACAGGTATCTGCACTAGTTGTGTGTGCGTTAACATACATGCCAGTTCACAAGTATTTACACTTGCTATACATGCCAGTTCAGGTATCTACATCAGCACGAGTACGTATAACATTAAGAGTATAGCAGGAGGTAGCCTCGACCATGCAACTCTGGCGATAAGGGTTAGACGCAACAAAATATTCCACAACTAAATTAACTGACATAAATATGCAAAATAATGACCATGATGACGATGACAAAGTGTTCACATGCTTTCAAATTCATTGTACTGAATGTAATACACATTGGGTTAAACGTAGCATCTTCTTAAGTAGTCGGCATTCTGAGGGTGAGGTAGTTCATGACCGTTAGCATCTTTGAGATGATATGCTCCCGGGTGATAACTAGGTACCACAACGTATGGCCCTTCCCATCGAGGTCCCAACTTTCCCTCTTCTGCCATAGTTAATTCGGTTTATTTAGGACTAGGTCACTCACTTTGAAGGATCTTGGTCTTACTCTTTTGTTGAAGTACTGCTCCGTCTTCCTTTTGTGGGCTGCCACTCTTGTTTCGGCTTTCGTCCTCACTTCTTCCAACAGGTCTAGATTTTCTTCCAGTTTCTTGCTATTCGCTTCAACCTTGAAACCTTCCCTTCTGTGTCTTAGCAACCCCACCTCAACTAGTATCATTGCTTTGCTCTTGTATGCTAAGGCAAAAGGTGTTTCACCCATCGAAGTTTCTCTCTCGCTTACTTTCTTCTTTAGTTGTCCGACAATGGTTTTGTTGGTTGCTTTAACCTGCCCATTTTCTTGCGTGTGTCTCATGGGGAGGAGTATTTGAGCTTGATCTTGAGTTTGGCACACCATTTGCAATAATGCTCTGAGTCAAATTGTTTAGCGTTGTCTGAGATAATGCTTTTTAGCACCCTGAACCTGCATATTACAATCTTCCAGAAAAATCTCGTCACGTTTTGGGCGGTCACTATCACCATTACCTCAGCTTCCACCCACTTGGTAAAGTGATCGACATCGACAATGATAAATTTGGTTCCCCCTTTGCTCGGGGCATAGGGTCAACCAAGTCTATACCCCATTGGGCGAATGGCCAAGGGGAGATTATCGATCTTAGTTCTTTGGGAGGGGTGCTCGGGACTGGTGTGTGTAGCTGACATTGAAAGCATCTTTTTACAAACTCTTTTACATCTCTTAAGGCATTTGGCCAATAGTACCCTGCACTCATGATCTTCATGGTAAGGGATTTCCCTCCTGAATGGTTTCTGAACACTCCTTCATGCACCTCTTTCATGACGTATTTGACCTCTTCTTTCGATATGCACCTTAGCAATGGGGTCGAAAAACCTTGGGGTCGAAAAACCTCGCTTGTATAACCTCCTGTCTACCATAGTGAACTAGGCCGCCTTGTTTCTAACTTTCCTCGGTTCTTCATAGGAGGTAGGAAGATCTCTTGTTCATAGGTATTTGATTATATTATCCATCCACTCCGGCGCGCTACCTCCTATCTCCAACACTTCATTTCCTACGGTTGGCGTGTCAACATCTCGCATAGTGACCTCCCATGGTAAAGTTTCTTCTTGCTCTGTTGAGGCTGCTCGTGCTAATCGATCGGCTTTCCAATTGTCCACTCGAGAGATTCGCTCAATTCGAAAGTACTGAAGGCGAATTCACCCTTCTTGGACCTGATAGAGGTACTTGATCAATTTTGGTCCTTTTGCCAAATTCTCTCTTCTCATTTGGCTGACCAAGACTTATGAGTCCGCTCTCATCTCGATTTCCTTCCCGCCTAAAGTCTCCACTACGGCCAGCCTCGCGAGCATTGCTTCGTATTCAGCCTCATTATTTGTTACCTTGAAATTCAGCCGTATTGTATGATTCAACTTGGTCCCGTCGTTTGTCACTATATGCATGCCCACGCTACCTCCTGCCCCTTCGACATACACCTGCCGTAGCATTTTCTCTGGAGTCTTGGGCATCTCTTCTTGGAAATTTGTGAATTCCGCTACAAAGTTAGCTAGGACTTGTCCTTAGACGACGGTTTTAGGAACATAACTGATATCATACTCACTTAGTTCAATGGACCATTTAACCAACCGGACTAATGTGTCAGGCCTTTACAGCACCTTCTATAAGGGCAACGAGGTGACGACTTTTATCGGGTGAGCCTGAAAATAAGGGCTCAAATGTCGTGCAGCCGTCACCATGGTGAAAGAAATTAATTCTATCTTCGGATACCTTGTCTCAGCTCCTCCTAAGGCTTATATTACATGTCTCTGCTCCTTCCCTTCTTCCCTTACCAACGCAGCAAATACGGCATCTGGGGTTGCTGCTAAGTACATCAACAACGGCTCTCCTTGAGTCGTGTAAATGCCTCCTTGCATTTAGAGTCCCAACTTTGTGCCTTTTTTAGAACTTGAAAGAAAGGGAGACACCTATCTGTCGATCAGGACACAAACTTATTGAGCGCCACTATTTTTCCCACCAGCTTTTGAACTTCTTATAGGTTCGTGAGTGACTTCATCTCAATGATTGCCCTCAATTTCTCGGGATTTGCCTTGATGCCCCTTTCTGAGACCATGAACCCCAGAAACTTGCCTGATTGTACCCTGATTGTGCACTTAGTTGGGTTAAATTTCATCTTGTATTGGCGTAGCACACCGAAGGCCTCCTTTAGATCCTCCATATGTTGTCTGAACTCCATGCTCTTCACTTGTAGATTGTTAACATATAATTCCATGTTTCAGCCTATTTGATGTTTGAACATCTTGTTTACCAATCTTTGGTATGTCGCCCTCGCATTCTTCAAGCTGAAAGGCATGACCTAATAGTAGTATAATCCCCAATCAGTTATGAAAGCCATCTTTTGTTGGTCAACCTGACTCATTCGGATTGGATTATATCTTGAGTAGGCATCCATGAAACTCAACACCTTGTGTCCGGCTGTGGCGTCGACTATCAAGTCTGTGCACGGAAGAGGAAAACTATCCTTTGGGCAAACCTTGCTAAGGATCCATGAAATCCACGCTCATTCGCCATTTCCCGTTGGATTGTTTCGCCAATACTACATTTGACAACCACTCGGGATATTGTGTTTCTCTAATGAATCCGACTGCTAGTAACTGATTTACCTCTTCTGCAATCGCCTTGTACTTCTCGAAACTAAAACTGATTTTCCTCTGTCTGATTGCTCGAGCATCCAAACTAATGTTTAGTTTGTGTTCTATCACCTCCATATCGGTTCCCGGTATATCTTTATGACTCCATGCTAAGACATGTTTGTGCTCAAGGAGGATTTGTTGCAGTAGCCACCTTTCATCACCCGTCATTTTGGTCCCAGTTTTCACACAGTTCTTCGGTTGAGCTGAATCAATGTTGATAAGCTCCAAAGGTTCGTCCGCCTCCCCTTGTCTCAAGGTGTCTTTGCCTCTTGTTTCTGCTTCTGTCATAAAAATTTCAGGTGGCGGTGGGAGAGTCGTGAAGACATCGCCCTGTATCTCGACCACTTCCACTTCTCATTCCCCTTGCTTGAGCTCTTGGATTTAGCATTCTTGGACAAGTACCTATTCACCGCATACCTCACCAATCCCTGTTCTCGTGGAAAACTTCATTTTCAAATGGTATGTGGAGGTGATTACCCTTAAAGCATTCAACGTAGGTTGACCAATGATAGCGTTATACGACGATAGGGTTCTTACCACTAGGAATTCTGTCGTGGTAATGGAAAGGTGGGGATTTGTCCCTATTGACACTAGTAATGTGATAGACCCCATGGGTTCTACTGCTTCCCCAATAAACCATTTCAAAGTAGTTTGCGTCGGGCGCAGTTGGTCTACATTAATTCTCATTCTTGTGAATGTGTACGAAAATAGGACGTCTGCAAAACTCTCGTTGTCAATCAATATTCTCTGTGTGGTGTAATTTACTACCAGCATTGTTACTACTAATGCATCATCATGTGGGTAGACTACTCCTTGAAGAAAAGAGATCGTGGGTGAAACTTGCACTCGGGGCTGCTTGGTGGGTCTCCATTGGCCCGCCTAGCATATGCTTTCCTCTCGGAGAAGGTGGGGCCACCCCTGGCATATCCTCCTGTGATCATCCGTATCTCACCTATGGGTGGGTTCCTTCAATTCCTGTCCTGCCCAAGGTGTCACTCTTGTGGTTCCTGTGATCCTGTTGGCACTTGTGTTGTTGCCTTCTGTCGCCCAAAACATCCGCCAGGGGCCAGGGGGGTAGAGTAGCGTTCTGGGCGACAATGCATTCTAGCTTGCCGCTTCCCTCCATCTCAATCTTTTATTTCAATGTGTAGCAATCTTCGATTCTGTGGCTGCTTGTATTGTGTTAAGTGCAGTACTTCTGGGTCTGTCACCCCAGCCCCTATTTCTCACCACGCCTGGCTTCTTTGATTTTGTCTTGCATGTGTACACTAGAGTAATGCACGTGATTGCTTGTGCAGGCGCCTCGTCTTCCTTCGTGTGGGTTTCTCTTCGATCTTGACTCTCCATCTCGCTCCTTTTTTAAACTCCCTTCGGGCACTTGTTCTTCCCTCTTTTTTGGTCTGGCAGTCAAAGCGATTAGTGTATCTTCAGCGTTGACCAAATCATCTACCCTGTCCATAAATTCTCACAAGGTGGAAGGAGTCTTCCTTGCCCACTCGACCATAAAGGGACTTCTCAGCCAAATAGCAGAGTAGCCAACATAATTTTTTCATCTTGATCGTCGGTTGTCATTCTCTCCTTATTGAACCGTGTTAGATATGCCTTCAGACTCTCCTCTTCCCTTTGGTTCACAGTTAGTAGGTACGTTGTTGGCCTTCTCTGCCTCTGACTAGCCATAAACTGCGTTAAAAAACTGCCTACCCAACTCTTCAAAGGTTTCAATGGATCCCAGCTACAACGCACTGAACCACCCTTTTAGGCTATTCCTTTCAAAGTTAAAGGGAATGCCCTACATGTGATTTTTTTAGGGAAATCCATGGAGTGTCATGTGGGCTTTGAAGGTTTCCAAGTGCTCCACTGAATTTTAGATCAGCCATACATATCTATTGCTAGGACTTTGAATTTTGGGGGCAGGGGTATTGCCATGATTTCTATGCTATACGGTAGATTAGTGCTTGTCAGCAATTGATCCACCGAAGAAGCCATCCCTATTTTCTTGGTCATCTCTTTGTATTTGTCCATCAAGCTACAGAGGTCATGGTGCAACTTTCTTGTTTCCTCATTTTCTTGAGGAGGTCGGCCTGCTCCAAGACTACGTGCTTTCCATCTTGACCCTGTCGGCTTGGCTGGGTGTTTTGTGTCCTCTCCTGATGGCCCGTTTTTTGTCTTGAGGGTCTCACTCTCCTTCCGCATTGAGTCTACTTTGGCAATGAGTTTCTTTACTGTTTCGTCCATGTTATGTGATGTCACTTCTTGGTCTCTGGTTGCCTGAAGTTGAGTGGTGGTAGACATGTGAAAGCATGCTGGTTGTAGAACAAATAGGTCAAACCCCATAGACAGTGCCAACTATTATGGACGTGTTATGCAGTTTCACGCACACGATCACCTGCAACCAAATAGTTGTTTGACTTGGGGGTTCTGGGGAACGCCTCTGATGCCTAAGTTAGTGATCACAATAAGTATCTCATTTTCTAGACAAATGAATAAGATAATCTTCACATACCTAGGTGATATGTATGTATAGAGCCCATGAGATTTTTGTTACCATGCGATAGCGGACTTGTATGTTATTTGAAACTCAAGTCTTGGGATGGAGAGCTTAATCAAATCCAAATGATCGGATAGCTCTTATTGTCCGAGAGACTCTCAATCGGTTATTCTTTTAATGGTTAGGATGAATTGGGCTCTCAGGGGAGTAGGTTATTGGCCTGAGTTGTGGCTTAGGCTCGTGAAGCAACTCAATAGGCCTCTAAGTGGCCTGAGTTCTTGGTAATTTTCTAGTTGTTTGACCTTTAGTGGATATTTCAGCATGCTTCTATTGAAAGATGAAGGTGCCATCACTTTGGTATATTTAGGCGGCAATGGTTATTTGATGCTTCCACAAAAATCCCTCCCACATCTTAGTTAGCGTCAACCATCCACTAAGCTTCTCTCCCCTTCGATGCGTTATTTCTTCTCATCTTAGCTAGATGTGAGGCTTTTATTTTTTTGTTATTTTTTCTCATATATTTTGTCAAAACTTTTGACTTGCTTCTTGAGGGGTTTGTTTTTGTTCCCTTCTTTTTTGGTCTAGAATTTGCTTGAATGACTGCTAGTTGAGATATTTTTAATCATATTAAAAATAAAAAATAAAGTGGTGGGTTTAGTAGAGTTCGTAATGGGCATGAAATAAGGATCTTGTAAAAGGTGCTTTTGGTTTACATCATCAATGAAAGATCAAACTTACTCCAAATCTTATATGCAATATGCATATCTTATAATTATATATAAATATGCAATCCTCTAGTTTTGTTTGTTGCTTCCTGAATGAATATTTCAATCTTCCTGAACGAACGATTTTTTAGCCCGTTGCAAGAAGACATGCTAGTTTTTGTCATAGCTTCTTTTTTATTCTTTTTTTTTTTTTTAGTGTTATGTTTGTTGCAAGCCTAGACATATTTTTGCTTTGGTGTTTTCCTTTTCGATAGTTATTAAGGTTAGGTTTGGATAGTGAGTTGAGATGAGATGAAAATTAAAACTTGAATAAAATATTATTATAATATTATTTTTTAATATTATTATTGTTTTGAGATTTGAAAAAGTTGAATTATTTAAAACAAGATGGGTTGAGAGTGTTTCTCAATTCAAACTTGCCTAAATGTTTTGTTTTTTTTTTTTGAAATTTACCCAAAATAATTTTGTCTTTGAAAGCTAGAATAACCCCAACTTAATCTGTTATTGACATATGTATATATAACTAGGCGGGAGCAACATGCAAAGCACGTTTGCCTAGTTTTATGAAATGGTTACCTTGTCACCCTTCTTCCAACTCCTATTTTATCTATTTTGAAGTTTCAAATGTATTGTAATAGAAGACATGATACAAATTTTCATTCAATGATGACTTTTATGTTGACTAACAAATTCACGAAGTAAAGATCAATCGAAAGTCATTTGTAGGTACTTTGTTTAGTGTCAGTCACTTAAAACAAACACAATCAAGAGACAGATTTCTCCAAGATACCCACAACATTATTCAATTTTGCAAAATTTGAATACTATTTGTTGTTCTAGGTCTCAACAACTTACTACCAAAAATAAATAGTAAACAGTGGCCCATAGATCCAAGCATTCAAGTTGGTGAATCTGAGACTACCATAGTCCATAACAAATAAGCATGGTTTTACAATTGCATAACAAGAAAAGTAGCTAGAAAATAAAAGGCAAGATTAAGGCTATTAATGGTGTATTAAAGAAGTCCCATGTAAGCATCTTCAGTGTATTTTGCCCAATTCGGGACTGACCTTTAAATGATAGGAGCAATATTTCAAGTTAACAAGGTTTTCATTTCTACAACTCTTGCCTAGCTTTTCGTACAACATTCACAACAGTACAAGTGCACATGACTTGGACAATATCAAAATATACGCATCATCCGCAATGGATAAGTCCACATGACACAAACCAACAAGATCTCCCCTCCTTTTCCCTCTCTCATTAATGTCAAACGCGTTGGCCTGAGTCCTCACCTCGTTCCTATATTCAAGGACCTTGAAGCCACAATATCTATAATTTGCCCACAACTGGCAATGATTATTGATTGCCCACATTTGCATTAAAAATTTTAAATGCAATAAATATTGGATATGATGCACTAAAGTGACGTTTGCCTAGTTTAGATCAAGTGATGTAAGAAGAAGCAAATATCAAACTCTCCACAACAAATAGAAATTAGGAAAGGGGATCTAGACATAATCCACAGGAAAAAGCAAGGTAGAGAGCATATGCTCATAATTTTAAAGTTAAAGCTCCTTGGGTCTTTACCATCTAGAATGGTTTGCAAAAGCCACCCAAGTTTCTCGAGTTCTTAACAAAAAACACTCTGAATAGAGGATAGCAAAATAATAAAAATTATAACATTTTTTATTGATGGAAAAATACAAAATTCCAATGTAGGCATATGCTCAAGCAATCTTATACAATTATTTTCTTATATATAGACTCTAATGTAGAATGGTGCAAGAGTACTCAATTGAAATCTTTTTCAAGCATTAGAAAACCTACCTCAATAATCACGAAGAAGCTAGGAGGAAACATGCTAAGAATACTATTTTGTTAGAAAAGAAAAGTAAGCTTATTGTCTTCCTTTTACATATCACTTCTCTGAAATTTTTTTTGTTGGGTAATGGTAAGCGGATTCGCTTCTAGGATGATCTTTGGCTGTGTCACTCTCCTCAAAGATGCACGCTATAATATATCAATTCACAAGGTTCTCATGACCTCCAAGTGATAGACTACATTCAATGTGGAGAAAAAAAAAGAGCCAACTATTAAATTGATGCGTGGAACTTAAATGAATCAAATGGCATACGGGGGCTTTCCTTTGTTAGAAATCCACAGAAAACATTCCGGATTTTCCATACCAAAAAATGCAATATTAGGAGCTTTCTACGATTCCATCACATTGTTGTATCCTATGATAATTGTAGAGGATATTCATGAAGAATGTATTCAACAATAAATGTGACGTAAAACAAAAAATAACTATTTATAAAACACTTGCAATGCATCAAATCAAATCCATTAGCATAGTAGCATCACAGCTAAAAAAGAAATGGCAGGCCAATCCAGAAGACTAGTAACTAAAACTCATCAGTGCCTTAACCAAAACTCAAACAAACATTAGCATACCAAAATCTCACACCAAACCGGAGTGCTTGTCAAATTACCAATAAGCAAACATAGCCCAACATGACAGTTTCACTAAGCATCACTTACACACATACTTAATTTACATATTCAATTGCTTATTTCAATTCTTTTATTAATTTATATTTTGTAGACTGGAAAAAAACACTGAGGTGATAAGAAAAAGTACAGAAATTATATGTCATATATAGTAATACTTTTCAATTCTAAAATTTCTGGAAATCCCAACAAAACTCCAAGAATCAAAAAAATTCCCCCTTTTGTGAACACATTAACGAAATGTAATGGTACACTGTACCATGCTGTATCAACCCATATAATACTTCTTGAGAATGAGAAAACAAAATTTTCTTTGTTTTTCACTTTCTGTTCTTGAGGTTTCTCTAGAACCAAAGAGAGAGGAGTTAGGAATCCTTACCTCTAAAATGGGGAGAACCCCGATCTTCAGAGACTTGGCTTGGAGACAAAATAGAAGATGAACCGATTGAAAAAAACAAAACGGAAGATGAATCGTGGCGGTTTGAGAACCCCACGTGTTTCCTTTAAACTTCGCGTCAGCACAACGTACCACTCAAATTGACTCCGAATTTGCTCGACCACAAGATCGGCGGGTGAGGCTTCTCCAGATTGTGTGCGTATCGAATGATGGTCACTAGAGAAGCTCGAAATGGCTACCCCCTTTATTCGGCCGAAAACCTTAAAAAAACAAAAAAAACCAAACGAAACCACAGAAGACAAATGGCCGGCAAGGAGAGGAAGAGAAAGAAGGAGTCGAAGCTCCCTTTCCCCCCAGCTGGATTTGGACGAGCGAGTTTCTAGAACAAAATAAAGATCAAGAGAAAAAAAAATAATAACATTGAGATCTGAACAAGATCTCTTCAAATATACAAAGATCTGTTCAGATCTATAGGAAAAAAATAGAAATAAAATGATTTAAAAAAATCTTCACCAACTCAGATCTGTAGGAAATACCTCTTCATTTACCTGCAAATCCATGATGGAAACAAAAATATAGACAATCGTGAAGTGCAAATGTGGCCAAAAATATGAAAAGCGAGAGTGGGCTTGAGGGAGGTAGATAGAGAGAGAGATATTAGACGGAAAGGGAAGAGACGAGAGAAGGAGAAGAAGAAAAGTGAGAAAAAGAAAGAAAGAGTGAGTGAGAGTGAGAGTGAGAGTGAGATGGGAAGATGATTTAATGGGACCAAAGCTGCGTTCATTTTGTAAATAGTTAACGGAAAGTTACTGTTGCTCCGTTAAAACAAGAATTTTTGTTTATAGCCGTTTGATAACCACTTATATAATATATATATATATATATATATATATGTACATATTGTGAGGATTTACTCCTGTACTTACATTGAGCTTTTTCAAGCAAACTCACTGCACATATCATGATGCTGAAAACTCACTGAACATATCATGGTATTTTGTGATGATGGTTCTTATCTAAATTCCATTGTTTGTCTAAGAAAAATCTTTCTCGTGTTCATACAGCAACTGGAACATGATTTTGGGGCTCTACACTTATAGTTTGGCCGTGGTCACAACAAAAACTGGGCTGTTAGAGAAGTTGACAGTCTTTCATATCAAGAGAAACCTATCCAAACACTGTTCACAATCCATGATTGTTAATAGCCTAAGACTTAGATTGGCCCTGCTTTGTGGCATTGAAATATTGGTTGCCGTTTTACCAAAGCATCAAACTCTTCGAACAAAATTCATGTACTTAGATGCCAAGTGCTCGTCACCCTAAAGAAATGGAAATTGTTTTTCACTTGGCATAATAGTATTTTCTTTCATTGTGGATGTAAATTTGGTTCTAATCACTATAAGAAATTTGACTTTTAGGGACGAAATTTGTTAGGGACGAAATAAATTTCTCCCTAAAAGTCATTTTTGGAGACAAATTTCATCTCCAAAAATGCCTGAGCTACTAAATTCATTCGAACGGAAAAATATCCATTCGAACAAGATATTTTGTAACGAACAAAATCGTCTCAAAAAATAAAACCGTTCGAACGGAACAAAATAGATTTGAACATGGAATTAATGTCCGTTCGAACAGTATATAATCTGTTCAAATAATAATATTGGCGGGAAATTAATTTATTTTTCCCGGGGTAAGTTAATAATCGTTCGAACTTAAATTTCTTTGTTCGAACGAATAGAGATTCAATTAATTTTTTTATTAGTATGGATTTGTGCATATATTTTTCCATTAAAGTAATAAATATTTTTTCCATTAATTTGTTATCATTTTCAAAATATAAAAATGTGTATATATTATATATTATGATTTGCGGTAAGTTAAAATATTTATAAATTCATAAATTACTTTTATGTAATTTACTTCAAAACCTTATAATGATTTCTTTTATGTTAAATTTATATAAAAATAACTTTAAAGATAGTATCATTTTTTATATTATCATGAACGACAAGTAAAATGGAAAAAATAAACAAAGTAGTAAACACGAGAAATAAAAACCATACATTAATTATATATCAAATATATAATGTTCAATACAACATAAAAAAAAAGTAAAATAATAACTAAAACGATCATAATTATTGATTCCTTAGTATATCAACATTCTCTTGCAACATTTTAATAGATCCTTCCAGATCCCTAAGTTTCTCCATAATGGGCTCAACGAACTCCACAAACAGAGCTCGTACCTAATCCAAAGTAGCCCCAAGAGGCTGTCTCTCAACAGAGGCAGCACTACTAGAAGTTGGATCTATGGGAGGATCATTGGGCTGTTCTGGTGCAGTCTTCTGCAAGTGCCCCTTGCTCTTGCTGAAAGTGATCTTGTTAAGGGACCCCATCTGTGGCGACCTCCGCTCAGTGGTCGACACTGTAACTCCCGATCGGAGTAGGATGTTAGATATCAGCAGTGCAAATGGTAGACTACCTCTACTGGAAAAGCGTGATTCCAATCGAATGCAGATGAATAAATACAATGCCAGATCAATGGGATCCCCCCGTGCTATTCGCAACAAAAATCTGGCTCGATCGATCCCGAAATCAGTCTTGTGTTTTTTCGGATCGACGTTATAGCCAACAATCAAATTAAGCATTCTAAAAAATCCTATACAATCAGCCTGTCGGATCACCTTGCTTCCATCATATGGAGGAGTCAATAGGTCTCGCACTAGTTGATGCATTTGATCTTCTGTGAGACTATCATCAGGTAGATCCTCATCCTTACTACCATCCGAAGTAGCGTTCGAATCTACATTCGAGGCCAGCGTGGAGGATGCGGCCGGTGTGTCGGAATCAGATGGTGCAACCGCTGGTCCTCGTGTAGCCGTTGTAGGATATGCTTCCGCTATACGGGGAATGTCAAGGAACTCAGCAATAATGCAGGGAGAGAAATTAATACTCAATCCCCAGACTAATATGGTGTAGAACAGAGCATCAGCGCTAAGTTCTCCCATGGCACGGTAGAACTCATCGACCATCTCTGGATATGCAGTCCCCCGTTGTTCATAGACCGGTATCCATCCCTACTTGGTGAAGATGGACTGTATGCTCCATCCCTCCCATGAAAGATCGGAGAAGTTAGACAAAATGACTGGACGCTCGACAAGTGTAGGCCTCGTCTCCGGAGCATGAGCTGCTGATTCACTACTTTGGCTAGGTTGATCTCTCGCATGTTTTCTTCCGCTGGATGCCATTGATATACTGTTTAACCATAATGAAAGTAAGAATATAATTAACCATAATATTTAAATTATATTATTGAAGAATTATAGTATATTGAACTGAATTGAAATAATTCGTTCGAACAGAACATAGTCTATTCGAACTAGAAAACTCTATTCAAATGGACTGTTCTGTTCATTTGAATAGAGTTTCTTTATTCATTCGAACGAATTTATTGTGGAAACTATCATAGTGTTAAAGTATGTGGGGGGATATATAGTCTGGTTGTCTAATGTAATTGATGGGTTGTCTCAAATCCTAGGTTGGAAGTGTGTAACGATGATTATTTTGTGAGTGTCAATACATCTCGCACATGGTATGAGGACGATCATTTCGTTCTCGCTTGCCAAGCGAATCAAGTTTTTTATTTAGATGATCCAGAGTACGAAAATCCATGGCGGATAGTAGATAAGTTTGCACCAAGAAATGTATATGATTACATTTCAGAAGCAGACGAACCACATGAAGAAGTTGATAGTCCAGCAAATGAAGAAGCATATCAAGAAAGTGAAGTAGGCATCAATCTATTTGTTGATTTAAGCCAGTATGATATGGTTCCATTGCGTAGAGAAGATGTTCAACCTGAAGTAATTGAGATGAAATATCGGAAAAAGATGAATCAACTGAAGTGTCTAGTGAGGATGAGGGCGACTGGTCCAGCAAAACGGATAGTGAATGAATTTCAAATATGAATTTCTGTAAGTAATATTAACATATAAATATCTTTAACTTTTGTTTGAATAATAATTTGTTACAATTTCAAATAGATATGCCTCCCAAATGCAAAGCAACACGTGTGACATCCCCATCCATTATTGACTCCCCGTGTGGTTCACCTGTCATCAATAGTGAGCCAACATCACCAGGCCCAAAACAAAGTATTTTGTCAAATTAGATGTCATATTTTATGCTCAATTTAAGTAATATATCTATAAAATAAATTAATTTAATTACAAAGTTATGCTTTAATTGCTGTATATATAGCTGTTGTAAACAAGCGTCGAGGAAGAGGTACTACGAGAGGTGTCTGCATAGAGAAAGTAAGGAAAGTTGGTAAAATCAAGGTTGATATTCCTAATGATCACACCGGTGGTTCCAGAGATTTGGTAGCGTGGCTTGCTTCTTATGTTGGTACACTTACTCGCACGTATGCACCGATTGCTACATTATCTTGGTTTAAAGTTCTCCAAGATATGAAAGACCACATAAAAAACCGTTGTTTGGTAATAACCTGCATCTCAAGCAACTAAGTATATAACATGTTATTTTCAAGTTATTTTGTATTTATAGTAATTATTTATAATTTTCGAAAGGATGAGTTTGAGCTTAATTTTGGCCGAAAAGATGATCGATTAACGGTTGAGGAACTGATGTCGAATGCATTTCGGAGGTACAAAGGTCGATGCCATGCACATTATAAGAAGTTCAGTACTATAATAGAGGTGCGCTAAAATCCATTCCAAAATATTTCACCAAACGATTGGGAGAAAGTTTGTGATTGTTTGAAGATCCTGCTTATCAGGTAATATCGCTGCTGTCTTTTTTTAATAATATATCACAGATGTATTAAACATATAGACTAATATTTTTTTTTCTTTTAGCAACAGAGTACTGTGAACAAAGCAAATAGATCAAATTTAAAGATAAACCATTATACAGGTTCTTGATCTTTTCATCATTTGTCTAATAAAATAGTAAGTTATTTTAGTACCTGTTAAATATTAATATATAATACACATTTTCTGATTTAAGTTCTAGTATAGATTTTCTTTTTGCAGAAAGAAGAAAGTCCCGCTAACTATGATTTGGCCCAATTGTATGCTAAAACACATAAAAATCGTGATGGTGTTTGAGCCAGTCCCGAAGCAGAGACAAATTATGTAAGTTTAAGTTTTTTTAATTTCATTGTCACATAATATTTTTGTTACTTATACTAACTTTAATGTTTTTTTTTGGTAGGATAAGATTATATCTCTTATGGAAACTGCTGCGGATCCATCTGATGCATCATTTGTCAACGATGCTTAGATCTTTTCTCAAGTTCTTGGATCACGTTCTGGATATTTGAGGGGTTTAGGACGTTACGTAAAACCATCCTCATCATCATCATCATCCTATTCTCGAGCAAAATCGAATGACGACAAGACTTAAGAATTGGAGGAAGCAGCACTTGAGATAGAACGATTGAGGTCCGCGAAAAAAGAGTTGCTGACTCGATTAGATCAAGCAGTGGATTTGGAGGCGAGATTAGAAGAGAGGATGTAGTTGAATAACTAAAAAATGTTTGAATAATTCCAGTCAATAATGTCCCAAAACTCTATGCCACCACCATAGTCTTTAAATTTATCTTTTCTTTAATTGCATTTATATTATGAAGTTTGCACTACTTTGAACAAATGATGTTTGAATTACAATGTGTAATATTAGTATGATATTTTTAATTAAATTGTGATCTATATGATTAATACAGTTTAAATGGTAAATTATCATTAACACATTCGAACCAAAACAGACACATTCGAACAAAAACTAACTCATTCAAACGACAAACGAGATATACGGACGTTCGAACAATAAATTATTTGTTCGAACAACATTTATGTGCAAAACCCCATTCGAACAAATATAATTTTCGAAAATTAAATTTCTGTTCGAACAGACATAAGTTTTGTTTAAACACAAGTCATTTGAAAAATTTATTAATTCGAACGCATAAAATCTGTTCGAACAAAATCAAATATGGACATTAGTTTGAATGAGTATTTCATATTGTTCGAATGGACATCTCCGTTCAGACGGATAAATATTCCATTCGGACAATATATTGAGACGAAATCGGGTCGTCTAAAAAACAATTATCCGTTCGAACGGTTTCGACTGGATCCGCCCAATTTCATCTCTAAAATTGATATTTTTAGACGAAATTTGATTTTTGTCTCCAAAAGCTTTTTGAGACAATCTTTCTAAGGTAAATTTGAGACGAAATTTTTTTATGTCCAATTCTAATTTGGGACGAAAATTGTGTTTTTTGGGACAAAATTGTTTGTCTCAAAAAACACAATCTATTGTAGTGAATGTTGTTTGGTTGAGTTGGGAGTTTGCCACCCCTGATTAATGCTTCTAGCTTGTGAATAGAGGGGCAATGACCTCGATCTTCTAGCAATGTTTCTTGGAGGCTGAAGAACAACAATAGTTTCTTAGGAGGAAAATAAGGAAACCAACACTAGTTTGACCAGAGTCTGCAAAAAATGCATATTCTAATTAACCAATAGTGACTCAGAGGCTCATTCATGCTCTGTGAGATTAAATGATTGATTTTGTAATAAGTGTTATTTGTAATTGATTTCTCTTGAATAGTCAAGTGTACAAAATATGCCAATACAATAATTTCCTCATTTACATCCAATTCCCATTTGTATTTTATAACGACACAAGATTAATGTACCAAAAATAAACATATCGATCAATCAAAAGTCGTCACGTGACGGCATATTAAAGATTAAAAAAGTCTAAAAATTAAAAATGCCATGCATTTTGATGGGTCCATGAGTGCACTTCGACTTGACTTTGTAGCATTAAGAAATTATCAAGAATTGGTTAGAAGGATTTTTATTTTTTATATAGAATAGTAATCAAATTTTTCTAGTAAACTGATCTTTAAATAAATTAAAAAAAAAAAGGTCGGGTCAGAAAATCATATGTTTTTGAAAGTATGTTTTGGTCTGGTAATTGGCTATTTAGGTAACCACTTAATCAGAAGGTTCTTAGATCGGGTCTAGTCGGAACATGTTTTTCGGGCTAGATGAACAGTCCTACAAGTAATACCATTGGTGACACATCATGGCCATACTCGGTGAACCTTCGTGGCCACACCCATTGATGGATGGCCACAATAGATCACCCCAGGGGTGGCTCTATGGTTGGTTAGCTTGAGTCAAGTACACTTGCCACCTACGCTTCAAATTTTTTTTTCTTATTTTATTTTATTTTTAATCTAAATAATAATTTTCCTTAAAAGTTTTTACTTATAAATGTTTTATAGAAACATATGTTCAAAATAACTTTCACAAAATTAAACTTCGTTTTGTACTATTTATAAATAATAATAAAAAATCCCAAGATTTTTATAATTAACATTAAGGGTGTAAAAAAAATCGATGAATTGGTAAACTGGACCGGATCGTACTGGTGGATTTGGTCTATTACTAAGTTTGGATCGATCTAGTACCAGTTTTATTTTTCTTAAAACCGATCAAAATTGGTTCGACTCCAGTTTTTCTTTCTCTAAAACCGGATCGGACCAAACCAGACCGATTCATATATATTATAATTTTTTATATTATATATAATTTTTATATATAATTTAAAATAATTTTTTATTATATGATAAATTATTAATTAATATAGTATTAAATTTTAAAATCTTATATTACTATAATCTATTGTATTAATAGTTATACCAATACTATATCATTATATATTATAATATATCACCATAGTCTATTATATACTATAATATACTATACTACTATTATATATTATATATTATATAATATATAATTGTAAATAAAAACTCATTATTTAGAAGGATAATCGGTTTATAATCGATTATTAAAAAGAGAAAATATAAATCGCACTCTACTGTGCATAACAACCGCTGCACACTAAATGTATTGGGTGAAAAAAAAAAAACCACAGCATAGATGTGCTGCGGCTATGGGCTGATGTCCAAAAGAACTCTATTAAAAATATAAAATCAGTACATACCGATTTGATTCCAAATTTCACCTAAAACGGGATCGGTTCCCTCCCTAATTGACACGGACTTTGCAACAAATTGAAGACGTGGTCCGCTAAACCCTAGCATACATGTTAACGTGGCCGAGTCTGGAAAGAGGGAAAGCAGAGGGGAAGGACAGCAAACCCAGGATATGGCGGTTCCCGGAAGGCTCAACGGAATGATGGACGACGAAGAAAACGAAGACAATGCTCTGTTCGAAGAAGAGGGTCTGATCGAGCTTGACTCTGACACTCCTCCCCACCTCCGCGACCTCGCCGCAGCCTCTCAGCTTGGCGACCTCGACGCTCTCCGCCTCGCCCTAGGTTCCATTCTTACTCTTTATCTTATTCTTCTTCATACCTTATCTTTGGTGCTTTAGTTTGTCAGATTTATCCGATTGTCCGGGGTTGTTTTTTGGGCTAATCTTAGATAGCTTTCGAACTAAGCGTGAACTTTCGGGTACCATAAGTTCTATGTGTAAGTAAAAGAGCAGACGTGGTTTTGCTTTTTGTCTACTTTTTCGTAAAATTCTGGAAGCAGATAAATAATTGCATTTTTTTTTTTTGGGGGGTAGTAAATAGCTAATAACTTGTTTCAGCTGGATTTTTCTTTCTTCAGAGTGCTTATGTACAATTTTCATGGTTAGCAAAACGCATTGGCTCGTTTGGTTTAATGAGTAGAGCTGCTTTTTCTGTACATGATTTACCAAAAGTCTTAGTTCTGAAATGAAATAAATTGATACTATTGGCATATGTATTTTTATTTAAATTGTAATTACCAAAAGTGTATTTTGAATTCTATGCACAATCTTTTGCAGTGTTGATACACTTAGCATAAGTGGCGTCTACAGCCTAGCTCAAAGTGCAAGCACGCTTTTGAATGAAGTAAAGTGCACGTTTCTAAAAGTAATGTATAATAACAAAGAATCCATAAGATGCAATAAAAAGGGTTTAATATGCAAAATAGAGAGCTATTTATTTAATGAAAAATGTTTCATTCACAACAAGATTTCACAAAAATAAACTCACAAACTGATGTAGTTTGATGTAATATGTCAGATTGTAAAGTTTGTTTTACTATAAAGTAGATAGTGTACTATATCAAATTACATCAGTTTGTGAATTTATTTTTATGATCTCTTTGTGGATTTCAAACTTCTCTTATTTAATATATTTTGCTTTGCTAAATATGCACATTGTTGATGATGTGTCTCGCACACCTAGGACGGAGTTCCCTTCGCCATGAAAGTTCGACCTGATAAGATAAGATGCTTGAACACGGTCGGTCCCCTTTGACCAAGGGGAGCCTTGATGCCAAGTCAGTCAAGGGATGGGGTATTTTACGACAATCTTTGGAAGAGGGTGATCGAACATACCTCTAGTTCCTCTTCCCTTTCTTACTTATATCCTTCCTTCGAGGGTCTAGTAGTTGTACTCCTCCTATGGCCTGACTGCCCCCCCATTTCCCAAGGGGCCATGCTGCCACATTTAATGCGGTAACCCCACTAGGTCTTTTGCTTGCTCATCTTGGCACGGATAGGTCTTTCGATTGTGCGTATCCGAACATTTAATGTGGCGTGGCTCTTAGTAAGCTTCCTCATTCAGGGGTGTCCAAGCAATTTGGTGCACTTTCCATGACCGAACCCACGTTGGGTGAAGAGGATAGATCTCAGCCCCTTTGGGGTTCAAATACTAAATTGTGGGCAATGTGCTTTCGTGTGCCGGGCCTTTTCTATTTACGAGGCCGGGCTTGGAGAATCCGCTTAGCGGCCTCCTTCAGATCTTTATGGCGGTTTAACCCTCACCTGTTGCCCCACAAATTCTCGTTGTGCCTGCGCGATGGGAATTTTTTTTACTATGCCACCATTAAGCTGATTTTTCCCTGGATTGTACGGCTCCAATCTAGCGTTCCTCCATAGTAGTAAATAAGTCATCCAAAGAGCTGAGGGAGGAAGTGAAGTCAGTCACGCAAACGAAAATGATGAAGTGACATAAAGCTGACATTCCTCACCAACTACTCTCAAGGCCTCAATAAAGGGGGGTTTCCTACCCAAGGATCTGGGATCTAATTTGAGAGACTTTTGGGGCTACTTTGGTTGGATTACTCGGTGTAAGAGTTTGAAGATGAAGAAATAATCTGATTCTCATTAATTGTAAAGGCTATATACATTTCGTATATATATGCAAGAAGGAATCCTAACTGATTCTGACATTTGTACAAACATGTGGTGTGCTCTGCAGTGCACTATCATTTGCAACAGAGTCTGTTATAGCAGCTGCCAGAGCATTACAAACAAAACCAATATAATTACAAATGTGCCAATAGGTCATGTATCAAGCCTATTCTAAGTTATTTCAGATGATTCCAAGGTAGTGGCAGTTGTGGTGGAGTTGCTGTCCTTTGTAGATGTTGTGGCGATGTTGTATGATGAGGAAAGCGTGTTGATGTCGTCTGGTGGAGCAGCTGGAATATTCTTCAATTTGGGAAGCAGAGTGGCTGGCTCAATACGCCCCCTCGAGCGTAAGGGGGTATCTACCACAGTAAGGCTCGTCCGTTGTAAATTTAAATGAGTTGACTAGCGGCTTGGTGAGGATTTCAGCCAGTTGATGTTTTGATGGTAGAAAGGCTACTTGAAGAGCTTTGGCAATGACTATCACGCACAAAATGGAAATCAATTTCCATGTGTTTCGTGCATGAATGTGGAATAGGATTCATGGAAAGGTAAGTAGCCTTGGGATTGTCGCACCAATGGAGGGGTGGTTTTGGGAAGGAAAATGCATAACTCTTTGAGAAGTGACTGAATCCACAACAATTCAGTAGTGGTGTTGGCAAGGGCTTTGTATTCATCCTCGGTACTCGAACGAGCAACGGTTTGTTGCTTGCAAGAGCTCCAAGAGACTAGATTTTTGCCATGAAAGATGCAAAAGCCACCGGTAGAGCGGCAGTCATTGGGGCAACCTGGCCAATCAACATCCGAAAAGGCTTGAAGTTGAAGAGAGGCTGACTTAGAGATAAAGAGTCCACAATTTAGTGTTTGTTTGAGGTAGTGAAGCAATCGCTTCACAACTTGCCAGTGAGGATTTTTGGGATTGTGCATGAATTGAGAAAGTTTATTTACAACAAAGGCAATATCAGGTCTTGTTAGGGACAAGTACTGGAGGCTGCCGACACAACTCCGATAGAGAGTTGGATCAGAAAACGATGGAGTATTGGACAGAGAAAGTTTAGTGGAAGTTGCCATTGGAGAGGTGACTCTTTTGGCAGACAACATGTTGGTTTGGGAGAGGATGTCCCGAGCATATTTTTCCTGGGAAATTAAAATGCCATCAGGAAGATATGAAATTTCTATGCTTAAGAAAAAGGACAGTTTTCCCAAATCTTTAATGGGGAACACAGAAGCAAGATAACTAACAAGATGATCAATTTGCGAGGCATGAGAACTGGTGACAATAATGTCATCCACATAAACAAGGACATAAATTAAAACAGAATTAGAAGAATAAATAAACAAGGATGGATCAACTTTAGATGGGATAAAACCATACTCACAGAGTTGGGAACTAAGTTGCGCAAACCATGCACGGGCTTGCTTGAGGCTGTAAATGGCCTTTTGCAAGTGACGGACATGATGGGGATGTTCAGGGTGCACAAAACCAATCGGTTTGACCATATACACGGTTTCATGGAGATCACCATGGAGGAAAGCGTTCTGAATATCGAGTCATCGAGTGACCAGCCATGGGAGACAGGAAGAGAAAGAACAAGTCGAATCGTAGTGGGCTTGACAACCGAACTAAAGGTCTCGGAGTAATCAAGCCCTTTTTGTTGATGAAAGCCCTTTGCTACGAGGCGGGCTTTTCTTCATTCGATAGTCCCATCTGCACGGTGTTTGGTTCGGAAGACCCACCTATAGCCAACAATGTTAGAAGAAGGGGGAGGGGGAACAAGAGTCCAAGTGTTATTTTTCAGGAGAGCATGGAACTTATTTTTCATGGCCTCACACCATTCAGTGAAATGGGAAGTAGTGGTATAAGATGTTGGTTCTTTGGGTGTTTCAATGGAGGTGGTGAGACCATCGGAAAGCTGTTTTGGACGAGATGAATTGGTTTTTGATCCGGTTATGAAACGTGATCTGGGAGGATTGGAGGAAGGAAGGGATGTTGAATCGAAATTTGGGGGGGGGGGGTTTCGGAGGAAGTGAATTAGCCGAAGAGTTATCAGAGGGTGAGGAAGAAGAAGAGGGGAGTGGGCCGTGCATGTGGAGAGGGCTTAAGGAAGGAAATGGGCTGGATGATGGGTTGGGAGGTAGAGGGCCCAAAGTGGTAGAAATAGATATGGGCAGGACAGTGTGTGTGGATGAGAGGGTTTGATTCAGAGCAGGAGCAGAATTTGAAAAAGCAACATAAGGAAAATAATTTTCATTGAAGATGACATCACGAGAGATATACAGCCTAATGGATGGAAGGGGAAGGCACGTGTAACCTTTGTGAGTAGGACTATATCCAAGGAAAAGACAGGATTAGGAGCGAAAATGAATTTTATGGTTGTTATAGGGCCGAAGGTTGGGCCAACATTCGACCCAAAAACTTTGAGAAAGGAGTAATCAGGATCCTTTTGTGAAGAATAAAATGAGGGGATTTATTTTTGAGAGATGGAGATGGAATTAAATTAATGAGGTATGCTGCAGTTTGAAAAGCATCGGCCCAAAATTTGTAGGGAATCGATGCGGTTGCTAAAAGAGCAAGACCCGTTTCAACAATATGGCAGTGTTTTTGCTCAACCAAACCATTTTGTTGGTGGGTATGTGGACAAGAGAGATAGTGTGAAATGCCTTGAGAGTTAAGAATACGAGTTAGGGGTTGAAATTCACCGCCCCAATCACTTTGAATGTTTTTAATTTTAGTATTGAATAAGTGTTCAACATGGGATTGAAAAAGAAGAAAAGTAGAGGTAGCATCTCCTTTTGAAGCAAGTGGATAAAACCAAGTATATCTACTACAATCATAACAAACGAAATATAGTAACTGAAACCGTCCCTTGATAGATAAGGGGATGGACCCCAAACATCAACAAAAATTAAATTCAAAGGTCTTGAAGACCGATTAACAGAGTTTTTAAAATGAAGTTGCCGACACTTGGCAAGAGGACAACTTGAACAAAAAAGTCCGGTTGAGATGGAAGAAAGGGCAGACACTTGGTGCGCAGTATTTGAGAGACAAGTTGAAGAGTAGGATGGCCTAGTCGATGATGTCATTGAGCTAAAGTGGTCCGTTCACCAATGAGAGCAACATGACCAGATGATGGCGAAGCGGGAGGAGGAACAAGATAAAGGCCATTACGAGTTGGTCCTTGGAGAAGAGGAGTGCCCGTCCGTTTGTCCTTCACAAAGAAATTAGAGGCATGAAATTCGAAGAAAATAGAGTTATCATGACAAAATTGTTGAACAAACACAAGGTTTTTTGTTATATGATACACATGAAGCAATTTACGTAGTAAAAATTTAGAGGAAGAGGAGGAAAGTTGAGAGTCCCCGATGTGTGTGATAGGGAGAGGAGTGCAGTCGCCAACATGAATTTTTTCGGGACCTGAATATGGCTCAGTTGAGAGATTCAAGTTCTGAAGATCAGAGGTTAGATGATTGGTGGCTGCAGAATCTGGGTACCACGAACGGTCTGAGAGAGAAGGAGAACTAGTGTAGTGCGCAGAAAGAGAGCGTGGTGGATCAAACTGGTAGGCTTGATCAAAATGATGGTAGCACTTAAGTGCTACATGACCCACCTTGTTGCAAACTTGGAAAGTTGGCTTGTTTGAAGACTGAGATAGATGTTGAGGGGTTGAGAAGGATTTGCCACCGCGAGAATGCCACCACGTTGATTTTGTTGACTACCACGATAGAAGGTGCAACCTCCACATTGGGAATTTGAAGGAGAAAAGGTGGTGGTGACAAGGGCAAAGGGGGTTGGGAGTAGCCCTTGTTGTATAGACTTAAGGCTGAGACGACTTTCAAAGGTGAGGAGATGGTTAAATAATTCTGCAGACTCATATTTTGAGTTGAGGCCATGTAAGAGGTAAGAGACAACCTCAGAATCACATAGAGGCTCTCCAGCCGTAGTCATTGTGTCGGAGAGAAGATGCACTTTGCGGTAGTAATCTGTGACGGAGAGGGAACCTATTTTTAGATTGGTGAGCTGGAAAATCTTTGCTTGGGATTGAGAGGTGAACATGATGTGAATGATCAATAGTTCATGAGAGGTGTGGGAGGCAATAGCCTGGGCAAGAATGGGTTCAATTAAGGAGGAGAGAAGTGCGCTGAGCAGGAGCTGGTCAGCACTGTGCCAAATAAGGTAGGCTGGGTTGGGTTGAGAGATGGATTGTCCAGATTGGGAGGGAGAAGAGATTGGAAGCATGGGAGGTGGAGGAGGAGTTGAACCATCAATGAACTGGAAAAGTTCTTGGCCATGGAGGTAAGGGATGATTTGGGCGTGCCAAAGAAGGTAGTTGTCTGAGCTTAACTTGACTGAAACGATATGGGAGAAGTTGCTTGGGAGTTGGAAGGTGGTGGAGGAGGAAAAATGTTTTTTAGAGAAGGAAGAGTTTTCACTGGCCATGAGGAAGAGACGTTGGTCGATTCCAGCTCTGGTGCCATGTAAGAGTTTGAAGATGAAGAAATAATTTGATTCTCATTAATTGTAAAGGCTGTATACATTTCGTATATATATGCAAGAAGGAATCCTAACTTATTTTGATATTTGTACAAACATGTGGTGTGCTCTGTAGTGCATTATCATTTGCAGCAGAGTCTGTTATAGCAATTGCCAGAGCATTACAAACAAAGCCAAGATAATTACAAACGAGCCAATAGGTCATGTATCAAGCCTATTCTAAGTTATTCTAGATGATTCCAAGGTAGTGGCAATTGTGGTGGAGTTGCTATCCTTTACAAATGTTGTGGTGATGCCATATGATGAGGAAAGCGTGTTGATGTCGTCTGGTGGAGCAATTGGAATATTCTTCAATTCGGGAAGTAGAGTGGCTGGCTCAATACTCGGATGGTTTCTTCAACCTCAATCCAAAAGACTCTAGAGATATTATCTTCTCTAGGCTAAAGTGGTCATTGACCCCCATTGTACTGTGAGATATGAGAGACTGTAAAACACGCCCATTATAATGGATTTGCCCTCCAAACACCCCATGGACGTAGGCTCTATGCAGAACCATGTAAATCCATGTGTCTCTCTCTCTTATTTACCTTTTTTTTTATTATTATTTGCTAGGGATGAACGCTAGATTTGAGGTGTGCGAAACACATCATCAACACATGATTGAATCAAAATATACCAACAGGACCATGACCAAAAAGGCTCAAGATTGTAGGTATTGACTTATGTGCTAACATAAGCAATCAAATTTTAATCCATCTATAAAGTTAGCTTGGACTATTAAAGTGGGTTCAAAGCATATTCATCATATATGACGACAACATGTGGTGCCGTATCCCCTAGGGGTTGGCTCAAGTGGTAAAAGCCTTGGGTTTGGGGGTATGCTCTTCCCAAATCTATGGTTCAAATCCCCTTGGGTGCAAACAATCTCTAGGGGCCATCGGACTGGGGATTTTTGCTTTGCATTATCGGAGGTGCATTTGCTGGAAAGTCCTTGCCGAGGGCCTGTGCACCCCCAGGATTAGTCGAGATGCTGTTCTTGGACACCCGTTGCCAATCAAAATAATATGTAAATGATCTCCAATATCAATTAAATACTTAAGAGTATTTATTTACATCATTTCCTTGGCCTTGAACTAATATTCTATAATTTTTTTTAAAGATACAAAAGTACCCTTTTCTATGGTTTATCCCCTTGCACAAAAAGTGTGCTTTGTAAATGCACTACACCTTTGGTAAGCAAAGCACTTCACCTTGTTTCTTTGTGCTTATGCATGCTTTTACTAACATTAGCCAGTAATCAATCTTCTGGTAGGGATGCTGCTGGTTTCAGTTCCGAGGAGAAAGTAACCTAGCTTGTCTTCGTGTGTGTGTGTGTGTGTGTGTGTGTTTTGGCTGGAATGACGATTAGTTAGATGTGAAACCACAGACTTGGTGTTTTGAGATTTGTTGGATTTGATTGATTTGGTATGGCTGGCAATCAATATTGGTTAGTGTAGAAGATATCTTTATGGGCCGAATTGCTATCATTATTTATGTTTGAGCTTTTCACCAAGCAATTGCGGTGTTTGAGTATCCTGGCCTTTTATGCCTTATTTTCTTGGTCTTAGCCCTTGAGGTTTGTATATGGGATCTGGGGCGAAGGGCTGGGTGTTAGGACTTGCTGAGACTGATTTTGCTAGAGAGGCAAACAGGTTAACCTCCAAGTTCGTTAGACATGTTGCACTGACAAGAATGACCTAAATGGTACAACTTTTGAAGGATGCGCAAAGAAACTAGTAATGCATTGACTGATTTTATGTTCAGAATATTAAGGTTATATAGGTTGTTGACTTGATCATGTTTAGAAATCTGGGTTATGATCGCTTCCTTTGTCAAAGTTTAGATCATTGAGGGAAGTTTGGTACATCAAATTCTGTCGACTTTTCATAGGATGTAGGTATTAAAATCTAAGCGAAGCAAGCCACGCATCCACTTTTCAGCTGACTTCAAGTAACTGTACATCATGAGGTCGGATTAAAGAGTTCACTCAATTCAGTTTCATCCTTTCATTCCCACGAATGCTTTTTCTTTATAGTTAGCATTCCCAAGAATACTTCATGAATTGAAGTTCAAGAATACTTTGTTAGCATCGGCAGGAAGATGATCTCCAAAAAGGGTTTTGGGGAGAAGGATTTGAAATATGGGTCCTTAAAATCCAAATTCTCTGTTTGGATCATGTATTAAAAGTTGGACGTGGATTTTGCACCAAATCTAGACCAGGTCTTAACCCTTCAAAATCTTGGATTTCAAATTACATTAAATATAAAGGAATTTGAAATCATAGCATTTCAAATCTATTGATTTGAAATCCAAATTCTAATCTAAATCCATTGGGCAAGGGGGGATGGGTGTGATTGAAACAAAAAGAAAGTAGGGTGAAGAAGAAAGAGAATTGAAAGGGCCTTCTGTAATCTATATTTATATTTTAGGTCATGCTGCATATTCTTGTAATATATTAAATAAAAACAGTGTGTCCATGGTAACTTGAATTTTGACGTGTGATATTTATGAAATTATTACATTAGTCTGGACAATTATGTAGGGATGCTATTTTCAGCTTCTAGAAATTACACTATCACATGAAATTGGACCTTCAAATGCCATGGAAAAGAGCATCATGGTTTTGCTTTTTTGTGGCATCCTAAAGCCCTGTTTGGAGGTCATTTTCCTGCTGATGCTTTCTTAATCAATGCAAGTGCAGATAACTTGACTGGCAGCATTGATGAACCTGTGGAAGATGGGGACACAGCTCTCCATCTGGCCTGTCTCTATGGCCATTTCCCCTGTGTTCAGGTCAGTTGCCTTGTACTTCTCTTTGTAACTTCTTGAAATTAATGTCTGTCAAAATAATAACAATAATAGTAAATTCTGCATGCTTTTTGCCACACAGCTACTTTTGGAAAGAGGAGCTAACCTGGAAGCTAAAGATGAAGACGGTGCAATTCCTCTTCATGATGCTTGTGCAGGAGGTAGGCTAAACCACTTCCTAACTCTTTTATAACAATGATTTTTTTCCCAGAGATTCCATGATTTCTAATGCTCACATCTATGTTGCAGGATTTGTAGAGATATCCCAACTTCTTTTAAACACAGCAAATGACACAGAATCTGTAAAGAGGATGTTAGAATCAGTTGATGCGGAAGGTGATACTGTGAGTATTAATTGGAAGTCTCTACTTATCTACTTATCAAAAGACGTTTTAATTGGAAGTCATTTATAAATATTAAAAAAAAAAAAAGTTTTAATTGGAAGTCTCTCCATTTAACCAGCTAACGAAAACTTAGTTAAAAACTGTTGTAATCCTGTCTGCATGACAGCAAAGATGCACTGGGATTTCTCAGATTTCATTTTTTCCTTTTTTTATTTTTTTGATATAGAAAAAACCTTTTCTTTAATATACCTTATTTCAGTAGTTATTGATCATTATTTTGACACTAATTTACAGCCTCTCCACCATGCTGCAAGAGGTGAGCATGTTGATGTTGTAAGGTTGTTACTGGCTTCTGGGGCATCTCCTGCAAAATCAAATACTTATGGAAGGGTTAGTATTTGAATGGACTTTGAAATTGGTTTTTTCTTTCTTCTTCATTTCATGTTTACAGTTAGTAATAATTTTTGGACAGACCCCGAGTGAGCTAGCTGATCCAGACACAGAAGCTAGGAGTGTATTGGAAGCTGCTGGTGGAGGTACTGTGGCACACGAGTAGGCTTTACGATGTAGTTGCTGAAAACATAAATTATTTAATGTTGCGGCCACTGTTTTTCTGTGTCTCTGTGGTATAAGCAGCTAACACCAGATTTTGAAGATCTTGATCAATCCTCATGATTAGTATTGGTTCTTAAGTCTGATAGATAAAGAGCTCAAATGGGTTTACTATGATTGCAATTTTTCTCATATAGGTTTCTGTCCATACATGGATCATATTTCCCTTGTCCATGTAGCAGGCTAGCAGCTACCATTACTAAGATGTTTCCCCTTGAAATTCAGCCTGAGTATTGGGCTTTGAGGAAACACCATTTCTCTCAAATTAATTCTGCAGGAAGGGAAAAAGGCCGTTTAGCTATGTTATTCATCATTCTATATTTTGTCATTGCTCAGTCATGGTTGCTAATGTTGTACATTTTTCAATGATTTCATATCTCTACCACTTAAAATGTGTGATGCCTTCGGCCCTCGCTTGAGATTGGACAGTGATCGAAGTGTCGAAACATGTAATTCAAGGTTACATACTCCCTTACATGACAATTATGATTCAATGTACCTAATGATCTGGCAGTATGCAATAAATTGCAGCGGAAAAATTTTCTTAACTACATAAGACCAGTGGTAGTGTAATAACATGGTATCAAAGTGTAAGCATCCTAAATTTTTAAAGAAAAATGCTATGGGCAATCGCAAGGGGGCACCGCGGGGGAACCGTTGCCCTCATGAAAAATTAAATTGCGCATTTTGATATTTATCAAAACGACGCTTTTCATTTTTGCCTTCAGTCATGGATTGCCCCGGAATCCCTTCTCCCTTCAATCATTTTCAACCCTTGAACTCGTTCAGTTGTCCAGCTGTCTCTCCCTCCCTTCGTCTTTCTCACGAACTCAATCGATGCTTCGTCTTCCCTCCCTTTGTCTTCAACATGAAATCCATGTTGTAAGCCCTACAAAATCGAAGCCCTTACCCCATGAAATCCCCCCTCCCTTCGTCTTCCCCAAGCGACGAATGTCTGAGGACTCACACAAAGCCCACGAATCTCTGCCTCTCCCTCGTCATCCCCAAATCTTTCGAGCCACAAAGTCGTTTTCTTCCCCACCTCTGGAAACAGGTAGGCCATGTTCTTCAGATTTTGCATTGGTTTCAATTAATTTATTAGGGATCATGGATAGTTGAATAGAGTGTAGGGAAGAAAGCATGTTTGGTCGGTAAGCACTCAAATCTACATTATTTTTGTGTGAAAAATTATTTTGAGGTAAATTAACGGATCTTTACATTATGGAATGCAACTTATCAGAATCTGTTGGTAGATGTTCTTTGGCTGGTTGTTATGTGCTGAAATGATAACCTTACATTGTGTCTGAAACCAGCTTGTAATCGATGTTGGATCTTCAACAGTGGCAAGGGGAGTGGTCAGTCTTGTTCTTGGATACCTGAACAATTTGGTCATAGAACTGGCATTTTTAATACAAGTATAACAGTCAAATCGTTCACTACACATAAAAACATTTAGGTCATAGATAAATCACGATATAGAGAAAAAAGAACTGAACTTTCAATTGAATTTTCCTAATACGTAGTTTATGAGATATGAAGTAAACTAGGGCCATGAGGTGTAGTCATTTGGTGAATTGTTTTGGGCAAGATTGCTTTGCTATAATCCCAATAAAAAAATTGCAGGGCAACACGTAGGAGGAGCCCCCAGAAGTTCTTCTCGGAACATGTCAAATTAATCATCTGGATGCATCGAAATCAGTGGCGGTAGAACCATAATTTTATCCTGGAGGATGCATCCAAATAGTTCCCAGGTGTTGTGTGTTGACTCCAAGACAAAACAAAGATGACATCAAGAAAGTTTGCCTTGTTCATAGAATTTACTTGAGCATAGGCATTTTTTCCATCCAATATGAATGCAATGTAATGTGTTCACTATAATTTCAAATTGTAACAATGCAATTTGTAAACCGTGGGTTCCTTAATTGTGCTTTCATTCTTCGATTATTATTCTTTTATTAGTATTTGTATAATGATATTTAACATTATTTTTTAATATAGAGTAAGTTGATCAGATTACTATCCAATATTATACAGTTCAAACACCGTAACATTGGTTTTTAGAAAAACATTTGAAACAAGAGGGATATAACTAAAATTTTGTGGAAATCAGCTTTGTATTTCAAGGAATTGGGGAAATATCTGACAGGGTTTGAAGGGTTATTGTTGATAGGGTGTGCAAATTGTAATGCTCATCTTTTGATAATGGATGATCGCAAAAGTTGTTAGTATGCTCTTGTTAGTAAAATACAGCTTGCATAATGAGGAGAAAAAGGGAAAAGAAAAGAGAAGACCATCATACGCCATTTCCATGAAGGAATCCATTAGAAAAATGCCTTAAACAGAAAGCATAAGTGAGGTGCTAATTGGAATATAAAGCCGGACAACAAATCACTTTTTTTTTTCAATTTAGATGTGGTCTTCCAATAACTGCAAAGACAGTAAGGCATACATAACCTATACTAGTTTTAGCAGTATAATTGACACAATCCAGTGTGCAAAAAAAAAAAAACTTTGTAGATGAAATAGGGTAAGTCAATCCCCTTCTAACAACTCCTGTAATATTTTCAAAAGACACTGAATCTTAGCATAGCATCAAAACGACCATAAACCTCTAAATGTTTTACTCACTAGCCACTGCATTACATATTCAATACACAAAAAAGGTGATGAAAAAAGGGACAATTTACACAACAATTCCCTGGAATGCATTATATCTTCAAGAGAATTAAACTCCATCCCCGACTTTGGCTCCTCAATCGTATCATTAGCATCCATTTGCATTAACTAAGATGTGAATTCATTTACCAACATGTCTAAACTCGACCTGGCTACCATACAAAGTAACAACAAAGAGAACAAATCAAACCAACAGAAAATAGAACAATATCTATATCTTTGCAAGACATTGGTGAAAGTTTCCAAATCAAAGCATTATGATCCCTGTTCATTTCTAAAATTATTTCAGTATCTAGGGAAACTCTTAGTTTATACATCCATTCCTCCCCCAAAAAAACAAGAAAGATACCAAATTTATTTACAAGACCATCGGTGTTCTTATTGAAAGCCAAAAAAATAAAAAGAAAAGAAAGAACACTTACTTGAACTGAATCTGTGCTATGGAGGAAAGATTGAGAAGAAGGGAAGGGTCTTTTAGGGGTATGAGGCTTTCGCAGTCAGTTTTGTTCAAGTGGAAAGCAAATCATCATTGGCATCTACATCAAAAACCAGATCTGGAATAACGCACGCTAGCAACTGCAACAAGCAGTTCGATCCTACCCACGACGACGACCACAAACGACGAATGAAGAAGAAGAGCACCAACCACGACCACAGAACATGATATGCTTCCCCTACCCAGAAAGACGACCACGACCACTCTCTAAAGGTGAAAAATAAAAAACTACGTCAGTTCTACTTCTCCGTCCTTTTTTACTTATGTTTCGTCCGCTTTTTTTATTATTTTTTTAAATATATTGGCTAAGCCGGTTAACCAAAGGTTACGCCTGACGATTGTTTGTAGAATTGTTGATTTTTTAAACTTCATTAAAGTACTTCCAAAATAGACATTGTTTCAAAAGTCTCTCAAAATAAGGGACCATCAAAAGTTGATTTCACAAAAAAAATGCTCATTACTTTTAATACCACTATTCCATGATCCCTTTCCAAAATACAATTTTATAAGTCCAATTCTATTCGGCATTGTCTTTGTTCAAAATTCTCCTTAGCTCCTCGAAGAGCTGCAATACTTCAGTAATGAATTGGTCGGCAGCTTCTAGCCTATCTACTAAGGATGGCTCCGATGAGCTCTCATGGCTCTTCGGGGCCTCCTTGACTATCCGGGGAGCTGGCCGCTTGCGTTTTCCCATGGTCATTCTCCTGTAGTCCTGTAACAACTTATATCATTTCGGGTGGGGAATAGTAGTGAAAACTACCACAGTGAGATTTCTTGACAAACAAAATAAAACAGATAACATAGGCATATAATGGCAAACCATAATGAATGCATGGACGCATTTTGACATAAAACTTGACTTATGTACAACATTGACTTTTCAAAATAACATGTAACATAGACCTTTTAACTTTTTCAAGAAAATGTATTTTCCATCTTTTCATATTTGGTTCTTAACATATAACATATCATTGAACTCGAGTTCTTGGTCATTCACATATCATGTCTTGGAGCTCATTGTCTTATTCATTTATTATAGCATATGGTTGGATACCTCACAGCTCCCATATGCACCGTGTGTTCCCCATTAGTTACCGCATCATCCAACGGCCCACTTGATCGTGGTGACTACGTCATATTCTTTAACATACTTATTACGGTAGTTCGCATATTTCACCTTCACCGTATAGCACCCACTAGCTTTAGGTATAGCTCTACTATGGTATCCTTTCCACAAGAATACATTCGAGGTCTGTGGACTGTACTTCGTCGACCTAGGGGCTATCACTCTATTTTAAACACTCCAGAGTGGACAGAGAAGTTCCACTAGGGCATTCCCCCGTCCTAATATTTGTGGTCGTGACAAAACGTTTACTGAATCGTTTCTTGAAAACAGTGCACAAACCCAATGCATGTGACATGGACTTATGATGCTATGTTTTTTTTGTGGATCATGTATGCCGTGATTCATGCAATCATACAAACAATATACATCCCGCGTTACAGCTTAAAAATATTAGAACATGCGAATACTTGATTTACACATACAAACAATGACATTCAACAAGTAACAAAGGGTAAAATAGATTCACAACCTCATTCACTACGCTTGGCCGAAACATATAGTACTTGAAAGCATGATTTTACAAAAGTAACAAGGACTTATAACATCTAACATGTTCAGTATAATATCATCAAAAAACGTGGCAACATAATCATATAGATTCGAATACAAGGTATGGTATTACAAGAGTTTTCATTCAACCAACGATCAATATGGCAACACATATTTAGGTAAAACCAAGTATGTAACATGATAAGAGATTTCATCCAATCCAATATCAAGCAAAAGCAAGTTCACACATCATATACACATATTATCCAAAAGTAGGTTGAATGTCTACTTACAAAAATCCAATGATTACAAATAGCAAGTTGAAAATGCATATTGAGTGTGTGTCGTGTACATAGCTCATGAAACTCATTCCCAAGACAAGAAGGGCTCATTAACATTCAGACTTCACTCTCAAATCTGAAACTTCATGAAAAAATAAACCGTAACTTATCTAAGTGTAGTGGTCGTGGCTCTCTTTCCTTTTCAAATTTTCATATTCACTTGCTTAAGGCAAGTGGTGGTTCGGGTCTCTCTCTCCCTCTTGAAGAAAAACCCTAGCCCTCTTGAATGTGTGTGTGTGTTCGCATGTATGTGAAAACTCATGAAGCCCGAAACCCTACTCTTGTTTCTCTCTTTGACCGTGTGTGTGTATAAGAGAAAAGTGAATGGTCCTTACCTCATGTGCTCTTTCCCCTTGGATTGTGTTGGTGCTCCTTAGTGTGCTTGAAATGGTGGTTGGAGGTAGGTGCGTGTGTGGTGTTTGGGTGGAGAGAAAATAGTGGAATGTAAGAGACTTGTGTTGAAGATGGTGTACTCGAGTGACACAAGTAAAAATCAGAAAATGACCAAAGGACTACCCATTTTCGACTCCCCCCTTCTTATAGGCGTCTTTTCCCTCCTTGGAAAACCAAAGGTCTTGGTGCATGGATGCCACTTGGCATCTTGGTTGAGTATCTCTTCACCTTCCCCATGATGGGATTGTGATAGAAAACCAAAGATCTTTTGGACAAGTGGCCTGTGGCTTCCCCAATCTGAAATCCTAATTTCATCTATGCCCTCCTCTATGTGTCTAGGTTCACTGAACTTGGTGGCAAAAAGGTCAAAATCAAACCCTAGATCAATCTTGGACAACTGCACGTGTGCATGCTTGACATTTGGCAAGTGGGGCGTGTGTGTGTGGTTGTCGAAAATCCTCTCATCTCCCCCAAGAAAACATTTTCTCCTTCCTAGATCAAGGGTAACGTGTGGTTGATTCCTAGGTGGGTGGTGGCGTGTATAATTCTTTGCCCTAGCCGACCCTCTCTCTTCTTCTTATCTCAAGATTCTTCTAGAATCCTCAATGGGCGTGAGTGTCATTTGCCAAGCAAACTTTTCATCTTCCCCATGGTTCTCTCTCTAGGGTTTTGACAAGTAAGTGACAAGTGGCATCATGTGAGGAAATGTGTGTGTTGGCTGAAACCTAGGGACTAGGTTTTTGCCCCTTCCCAATGCAACTCTTCCACTTCTCAATCATTTCACTCTTCTAGTAAGCTATGCATGAGTGACACTTGGCATTTCTCCCTTGAAATCGAAACTCCATCCTCTTGGTGGGTTGCGCCCTTGCCTTTTGAACTCCCCTAGGTGCCACTTCCCCATGGGATTCTCTTGGAACTCACACAATCCTGACAAGTGGCGTACAAGCATGAGTGGTTTGGTGAGGGTGTGTTGGCCGAGTGAAATCCTTGGCATTCCCAATGTGTCTCATCATTTCCTTCCTATAGAAGCCCTCTAGGTTGGTGACAAGTGTCAAGTCAGGTGCTTCTCTCAAACAAGGTCTTATGCATGCATGATAAGTGGTAGAAGGTAGGTGAGCATCCCTTGATAGGCGTGTGGGGCTTTTGGGTTACCAAAACCCTAAAGTCTCTCAACCCATTTTCCCCATATCACGTCTAGGTTCATTGCACCTAGTGTAGGACACAAGTGGAATGACATGTGGCACTATGTAATGAGTTGGGCTTGTGCCCTAAGGTGTAGTAGGGTTTCCAAACCCTAAACCTATGTGATGTCCGAAATCTATGGGCCTTGTGGGCTTCCCTTGTAGGCTTAGATGCCTAATGTATCAAGTCCAAAGTTCCTAAGTATCTTCTACCTTCTTGCTTGGCCCAACAACCATACATAACCTGATAACGAAATATGAACAAAGACTTGGCTAAGTCTAGGTTATCACAAAATGTCTCACGCCTGAGTAGAGGATGACAAAATCAAGGACATAATATAATTTATCAAAACCAATACCATATTAAACTCTTTGGCAATCCTCTTCGCATGTTCCACTATCTTCATGGTATAGGTGAAGACATTGTGAAGTTACTGGGGGCCATCTATAATACATCCAATTATAGTGTTAGCTAAAGCAATGAGATTTAGTGGGATTAATCCTAAGTAGGATCCAAATTTTTGGATCAGTCAAGTTTCAACCTATATATGAACATAGATAATTTCGACAATGTGAAATCATTCTGCAAAGTTTTACCATTCTATCATTGTGGATGATTAGAAATTCTGGGATCTAAACAAATTTTAATTTTTAAAGTGTACTGTTTGAATTCACTGCACATTGAAGAAGAAAAGTTAGATTTAAGGTATATTAGCATTCGATTAAGGTCTAATATGTTTGAAGTTCACATGCAAGAGCTAAGCCTAATAATCCGATAAGTTATCTATTCACCTTGGAAAAATATGCGAATCATAACTTCACAAGATGAAGTACATGGCAGGAACTCTCAGACGATGGCATTGTGGAAGAATGTGAAATTATGTTGTTGAAAAGTTTGTCAAAGAGAAGAATTAAGATTGTAACTAATAATTATAGGCACCTAATTCATTCCAATACAATACAACCCAAAGAGTCCATTTAGGACCAATTATATCTATCTAATGAATTATCTCTTTAGATTGTTAATTTATATTAATTTGATATTATTAGCTATTGACCCTTGAAAAATTTATTAACTACTGATAATTATAAAGTAACTGAAATTTACGAAACAAATAGAATATATTAAGGGAGGAGGGAATCTTGATTAGGGGGTCGAGCTAAGAAATGAGATGTAGCGGAATTAATTTGATTATGGTTCAGGATCATTCTTATCTGGTTTGTATGGGTTTAGTTGCAAATTATTGGGTGTTCATACATATAGGAATTTTGCCAAATTACTATGGTAAAGTGACATCATATATATAGGTGACATTCCAAGCAAGCGTTCCATAAGAAGTTTTGTTTTTACTTGGACCTTAGATGTCCAAAGGGATTTCCAATCCTTAATTTCCATCTAAGAGTCCTTTTGTGCGAATGTAGATTGTTGGGTAGATTGTTGGTCAGTCAATTATTGTATATAATCCCCTTCGATATTTAGGTCCAAATTAGCGTCCATTTTCAGAGTTGTAGGGATGTGAATTTTTAAGATGTTATTGCTTTATCTCTATCAAGACATTGCCTATTTTCACCTTACCTTATGTGTTATGTCATTAGTTTACACCTATGCTTTTGGGAGGGACAATCTACACCTCACACAGCAACCCCTCTAAGGAAAGGTGGAGTGGAGTGCGCCATCTCCTTGGTTTCTTCTCCCTCCTTGGGTTCTCACCTCTCCTCCTTTGGGCTCTAGGCTATCTTTTCATTCACTTTCCAGCCAACTGTGTTTCTGGTGGGGGCTAGTATTTGACGACAACACGTTCCAACACTTCATTCCTATGCATTTCCTCTATTTGGTTCCTGAGGTTATGTCAATCTTCAGTGTTATGACTCCTCGAGTTATGATAGGTATAGTAGTTGTTAGACCTTTATGCGCCTATGCCTTTTCCATCGCCCACACTGGCTTGCGCTTCACTGTTCCTTGTACATTCATGCTAGAATGCACTAATCTTGTGTTTTGCATGAAGGTGTTGGAACCATTTTCTCACCTTCGCCTGTCTCGCCCACTCCTTCCCTTCCCCTTTCCTCCTTAGTCTGTTGGTCACTTTCGGCTCCTGGTGCCTTCCTTCCCTTTTTCTTTGCATTGTCCAGCTTCGCCTTCTGTAAATCAGTCGATCTTTTTAGCATATCTTCAGCATTGACAAAGTCATTTGCTTGAAATATGAACTCTAGTGAAGTCAACGATGTCTTACAAGCCAATTTCAACATGAAGGGACTCCTAGGCTATAAGCCACCTAGAAAGGTAGGCAACGTTATCTTTTCATCCAAATTGTCTATTGTCAGCCACTCCTCATTGAACAGGACCATGTACTCCTTTATGCTTTCATATTCTCACTGCTTTTTTATGGGGAGGTAGGCAACCGACCACCTCCTCTTCCTACTAGGCATGAATTGTGTGAGGAACTGCCGATCAATCTCCTCACAACTAGTGATTAACTTGGTTTGTAGAATCCCAAACCACCCTCTAGTTGTGCCTTTGAGGGTCAAAAGGAAGGCACTGCCTGCCATTTTCCCTAGAATCTGTGTAGGGTCAAATGGGACTTGAAAGTCTCCAGATGCTATACTAGGTTCAAATTGTCATAGAAGTCCATTTGCGAAACCTTAAACCCATAATAAAGGTTGACCATCATTGTGTTCTTGTTGCACGGCGAGGGTGCTTCTACCTTAAAACACATTGTTGCCTCTAGGGCTTTGCTATCAACCCACCTTGCCACCAAGCGCCATGCTCTTGGTGTCTCCTCCACGCAACGCCTAGCCTCAAGTACTGCCCATCATCACTAAGTAAGGCCCCTTACCGCTACACGTTACTCACATTTTTCGGCACAATAGGTAGTCCCTAGGAACCTTGTTGATCCAACCACAATAGTTTTGATTTTAACCTCCTTTTGTTCTTTAAAGTGCCTCCCAGCACAACCTCATACCTCCGTGATTGATGACTAGCAATAAGGAACAAAGATTTCACAAAACCATAATCAAAACAATACAATCAGCCCTACGCAAATTGTAGCAGTTCCTCCTCCCGCGTCCTCCTACCACCAGCCACCGTGTGGTCAGTATTTAGCCCAGGTGAGCTTGAGATCTTTTCCACCCCTGGTCTAGCCTTTCCTATTCCTTGACATGGCGGTTAAACATTGAAATCAGCCCTGATAGTAGATTGTAGAAAGCATAGGAGCAACAAACCTTGTATCGACCACATCAAGCATCCTCTTGTGGTAATCTAGGCCTCTCCTCTAAGAATATGACACTTTTTACCCTTCCTCGCATGTGTTTAGACCCATAACCAAGTCATACATGAAGTGAAAACTAAGTGGAGAGTGTATATATATTCATGTGTGAGTTTAAAGTGAAATCAAGTACATGCATGTCGTTGGTCGGGTTGTATATATACAGATCGCGTGAGTGAGTGGCTTGATGGTCCAAGAGCATGGTGTAGTTAGACATATGATTATAATACAAGGACTCCTCATGTGGAAGAGTTGGAATATGCATAAAATGTGAGCTTATGTCCCACGTGTAGTTGCAATTTGACTTAGGCCTGGTTTGGATAGAGAGACATTTCCGTCTGATCTTATCTTATCTCATCTTATCTTAATATCCAAAATCTTTAAATTTTGTATCTAATCATTACTTAATTATTACGACTTTGCCAAACTTTCAAATAAAATATAAAAAATAATTCAACTTTTCAAATCTCAAAACAAATAAATAATATAAAAAATATATATTCTAATAATATTTTAACTTTATAATATTTTTATTCAATTTCTTCTATCTCTTTTCTCAAAATCACACGGTCATAAGTTGATGTGTCCATGAATGTGGTTCGGGTTTCAAGGTGTGCAAGCATCACAGGGGTTGAGTGTATGTTTAATGGGTTGAGTGTGACTTAATTGTGTTTTGGGTTAGAGTGTTGGAGTGGCGGAACCAAGAATTTTACTAAGGGGGGCCAACTTTTCTAATGCGTTACATATTTATGTAAAGTAAAAAGAGACAAATATTAATCTTAATTTCACATAAAATTATAAAAAAATAATTATATATAAAAATTAGATCTCAATAATTTTCCATATATATGTAGAAATAAAATTCTTAAAACATAACTTAAGATATGTTTTCACATTTCTAACGACAGTGTTTCATAAAATAAAACTCATCAATTATTATTTTTAATAGAATATTTAGAAATTTTTCTTCTTTGAAACAATCAATTAAATTTTAGAAGCTTGTCTTTCATTCTAGTTATTAAGTTTCATGTAAAATTTAGATATTATAGTGTCATATTAAGCATATAATAATACTACAATTGAGATCTTAAATAAAAAAAAATATTTCTTGCTAAATGAAGTCTAGCTAGAGGATTAAACTTCTAAACTAATTTTCGTATAAATAATCAATATTAAATGATTCTTCTTTTATATATTTCACTTTTCATTCCATATTAAGAAGCCTTATATTATATAATAAAAAAAAATTGTAATCCATATTAATAAGGTTATTATTTCCTATAAACTTAGTTTTAATATAATCTTGTAGGGGCCACATCATAGAAAATAGATAATATGTAGGAATTATATAAAATTTTAGGACAAGGAAAAATTAGAGAGGCATTTTTATAGAAATTTTAAAAACATTTTGGAGAGCATATGAATAATATAAAATCTTAGGGGGGCCATTTTATATTTACATAGCATTATGAAAAAAACTTAAAGGAATATTTGAAGTTTTAAAATAATTTAGTTCCGCCGTTAGGGTTGAGTTTGATGGGGGTTGAGTTTTTAGAGCTCGTTATTTTATGTTGATGATCTAAGAATAAGTTGCGTGATTTCTAAGGTCATACGGTGGTTTTATGTGACCAATAAAAGAAGAGTCGTACCTATAATTAGTGTTGAATTTAAGGGAGTTTTAAACGTCATGGGTAGCCTCTTTAGACCTAGTTGAATGTTGCATATTCATATTTAAGTTAACATGAGGCAATACTTATCTGACTGTACGTATAAATATTTATGGGTCCCATTTGACGCTTTGTGATTCATGCATTTAGCTTATTTTGCAAAATAATTGAGATAAGTGACTATATGATTATATATATTTTTCTAAATCATTTTATTTCAACTAAAAAGAGTCATTTTCATAACTTTATAGTAATGTACGCGTTTACAAGGATATATGTATGACCATTCTTAGTAGTCTCTATCCATGAACCTTTATTATTGATGTGATGTGTGTGGATTAAAAAAGTATGACTGATGATGTGACTGAATGGTATTATCGTATGACTATATACTTTAAATAAATGAAAGAGGTAAGGCTAAAGGAAAATAAAGGAAAAGAAATGAATGATTGTACGTGACTATTGTGGTAAAATGATCTGGCTGTGGCAATGAAGACGATAGCATGAGGTTAAGAGGCAGACTGCAATAATGGAATGTGTCATTGGCGGTGCACCTAGTGATGCCCTTTCATGAGAAGGGCCAGCTTCTAACCCGCTAGCCTCAAGTAGAACCAAGACTGCAAGGGTCACTAACCCTAACACATGGTGGTTAATAATGTGTAATGACCATTAAGGATGAGGTTAGGGAATGTATGTTTCTATGAGGTTTAATATTATGTATGGTATGAAGATGATGTTGATTGAGATTGTTTAATTAAGTATTTTGGTTTTATGACTTTCATAATGGGACCTTTTATACCTGGTTCGATGCAAATTAATTTTAAGATTAATAACATTCAGTATCTCTAACTTTTATAACTATAGAGGGACAAAGTGTTATAGTCTAGTGCAACTGTTGATGTCGTATTTCGCAGGCCTGGGCAATTTCTCGCCCCCAGTATCCAAGCAGGATCTTGCACAGTCTAAATGGAGAGAAGGGACCTCGTGGTCAGTTAATCCTCCTATGCTTGAGTTAGTATATGAAACTAGTGAGAAGACCAGATAAAAAAAAACATGAACCAAGACGATAGTATATTTTTTTATATATGTTACCTGTCGTTGGGTTGACCCCTATTCATATTTACCGTGTTGGATTTTCCCACGACGGTGTTCTGGGTTGGATGAGCAATTTGTCCTTCGTATTTCATTGCCGAGTAGCCTTAGCGTTATTTTCTTACCGAGCAACAATGGCCCTGGGGCCTTCTTTGTTCACTGCTCGGACCCTGGGCCGCATTCAATGCCGCACACCCTGCATCCTGGGATGTATTTAATGCGATGGGACCTCTGTTCTGGGCCGCATTAAATGGAATGTGGCCTCTGCTTTGGGCCGCATTAAATGCGACGTGGCCTCTGCTCCGCTCCCCCTTTGTCTGGCGAGGCATGTCACAATTTTCTTTCCTTTCTTTCTGGCCTCCCTCTGGATCTCTTGCCCCGACCCGATCCATTTATCCCAGTTCGAAATTGGGCTTTACTTTATCAGCTCGGGCTCCTGTGAACGGACTGGGCCCTATCGGTGGCCCAACTCCTACACTTAACACTCCCGGCTATCGTGGGCCGAAACCAATGACTTTTTTCCCCATCACAGTACCACGTGAATTTTAAGCACACTTGTGGGCTGGAAATTTAAAATAAGTCATTTCTTCTTAATCCGGCGTCGGTTCATTCACCTTCTCTTTTATGCGCATGCAGTGATAATGCCACGCCGTCTTTCTGTTATCGAGATGCCTCTTCAGATTCTACAATGTCTCTTTATTTCAAAGGTTGTTTATGACACCGCTTCTCTTTTACATTTATGCTTCATCGATTACTTCTCTCCTTCTCTGATACCTTAGTCGAACATTCTCGATTGTCCTTTCGATTTCTCCTCTTCGCCTTCCGCCATGACTAAACAAGTCGTCGACGAATCTCGCTTCAACTACTTCGCAGGACATCGGTGGGTTTCGTCAGTGACCAAGATAGAGCTTCGTACTTTTTGTAGAGAGTTTCCCCTCCTCGACGGGACTTCGGTCGAGGTCCCATCGTCTCGCGTCACTATGGTAGATCGCCAAGGCCTGGCGCCAGGAGTGGCGCTCTACCCCCACATGTTCTCCATCGGGCTCCATCTCATGTTCTGTCGTTTGGTCCGCGACATCCTAGACTACCTGAAACTTGCCCCCGCACAACTTAATCCCAACGCTTGGCGTTTGCTCTTGGCCAGTTGCATGGCCTTTCACCTTATTCTGTCCGATTCAGAAGATTACTCTAACTTAACCGCTCGCGAATTTCTGAGTGTGTACCGAATTACTCGACTCGCCGGGAACTGTTGCAGCTTCCAATCTTACACCGCCGAAAGTCGTTTCGCATCTTTGGAGAGGCGATACTCTTCAATAAAGGAATGGCATCGGCGGTTCTTCTTCATAAGGGGCACCAGTTGGAAGTGTCCCGAGGGGGAAAATGAATACGGGGAATTCCATGTTCGGTCAGTGTGGGGCAAGGTCCCGACTACCAAATCACTGGCCATTACCCTATCGGAGAGGGAGGAGCTTCGAGTCGCTTCCGTCGTGTCTTGGGTATTAGCCCATTCAGACTTGTCCGAGACGGATGCGCTTCTGAACGACGACTATATTCGTCATTTCCTTGTCATCTCGCCCCGTAACCACATGCTGGGCAGGGACTTCCTATTGGGTCCGCTTTCCTCGACAGGGGACAAACGTCTCGCTCCTTCCTCTCCCGAAGTGGAACGCTCCAAAAGACAGCGTACTGAACAGAAGGCTCCCACCCCTCCTCGGTCTACTCCTTCCGAAGAACCTCCCATCGCTCTACCCCTTCCTTCTAGCCCGAAGCTGCCCGGCGGAAGGGGAGGAGTTATTGGCGAGTGGAATCCAGGGGAGAGTCTAGTCGGGCTGCTCGCAATGGCGGCTCGGTCAAGATCGAGGAGAGGGCTAGCCGACCCTTCCAGGGAGTTGGTCCTACTGGAGGTAGGTTATCATAGGCTTCCACGTTTGCACATATTTTTCTTGTTTGAACTGTTGATAATCATGTTTGCTCCTCCCGAACAGACCCTATAGAAGAAGAAAACGTCGGAGCCACTGTTGCCTCTCTATTTGCTTCGGCCTTCGAGGGCCCTAAACCTTGCAGGTCGGCGCAGGCGCTGGACACCTTCGTCTCCTTTGTGGAGACCCTTCTCGAGGAGGAGGAGCCCCAACGCGAATGGCCATCCTCCTTTGGGGAGATGCTTGTTGAGTTCGGCACGTCTTTCGTAGGTGGTCTGTCGTACCCTCCAGCCCCTGCTCCCGGGCATGTGGACTTGGCCCATTATGGAGAATCCTCGGTCCCCACGGTTCCTCTTCCTGAAGAAGGGGTTCTACCCTGTGGGAGCCCCTATTCCCAGAGTTCTCAGAAAAAAACCCTAACGTCCTTCAACCTAGATCAGAGGTTGAAGGACCAAGCTCTTTCGAGATCGCAACCCCGAGTCACTCCGAAATCCCAATGCCTGTTCAGGTATTAGACTTGCCTGCCGAGTCAGGCCCTTTGACGGCTTCGGAACTGACTCTCCTTCCAGAGGAGGTCACACCGGTATTGGTCTTTCCTTCTCTGTTTCTCTTATTATTTATCAATTGTTTATTCTGTTTGTTCCCCCTTTGTCATCCCTCTTTACACTAGGTTGTTTGTTTCACTCAGGAGCCCCAAGTTCTAGATGCTTTGCCTCCCCTACTTTGCCACCAGACACAGACCTGGTGGTGGTGGAGGATGATTCCTCCCCAAGTGTCAGCCCCTCCTACGCGGGTGAAGCTCCTGGGGAAAGCTCAGTCCCTTCGCAGGATCCTCTCATTGAGGTTTTGCCCCCGAGCGAGGTTGCTCTGCCTCTGGTGCCCTCCGAGCCCCCTTCTTCTTCCGAGCCAGGGGCTTCACTGGGCTCCGAGTCTGGCCATGTCAGGACTCGGACGGCACTTTTCGAGTTGTATTTTCAAAAGTTCAAGCCACTCTTTACCCACGTGAGTGTTCTTCCGCGCGGCCACCCTTTTTGTTTTTTTTTACTACCATTATTCATTTGTTTTTGTTTTTGTTTTTGTTTTTATTTTTTGTTTTTTTTAACGAGATGAATTGCTGTTAACCCCTCAGGCCGTTGAGGAATTTGCCGACTTGGTTTCTTGAGAGCAATAGGCTCTAGAAGAGGACCTTAAAACCCAAAGGGCGCTGAACAGACTTCTAAACCTCTGCGGGGAGAAGACGTTAAGCGAGAAGCAATCCTTGGAGGTGGAGAACAAGTCACTGTGGGAGAGCAATGCGTTTTGTCTCCAGAAGGTCTGCGAATAGAGGAAGCTGAACAAGGATATGGCCGATATAATGAAGGTCATGAGCCTGGAGCTTGACCTCAAGCGTAAGGAGCTCCAGCTGAAGGGTGTTGAAATGGATAGACTCCAAGTCAGATTGATCTCTGCGGTTGCTGACTTGGAGTCTACGTGGAAGGACCTGAAGGTCTTTTGTACCCAATCTGGCCTTCTCTTGGCCGAGGGGGAGAGTTCCCGCGCTAAGGCACTGAGGCTAAAGCGCGAGTTGGAATCTATTTGGGAGGCTTTAGAGAGGAGTATTGGGGTCGCCGATGCCCTGGCAGACGAACAAAGGCTTGTAGCCGAACTGGAGCGTGAGTTGGAATTTGCTCAAGTGGCACTGAAGCAGAATGAGGCCACCATTGGGACGTTGGAGGCTCAAAAGAAGCGCTCCAACCAGATCCGGGACCGCATGTTCCACTGGTACATGGGGCTCATGAAGTCTGTGGATGTGATGAAGGCTCTGGCCCATGCCTCTGTCTCCCGCATGGAGTCTTCTTTGAAGGCTGCCCAAGACCACACAACCCAGCTGGAATCCCAAATCAAGAGGGCTCCAGCTCTCCGCAATTAGGCTTGGATCAATGGGTACAAAGAAGGCCTTGAACGCCTCCAGGGACTGCTTCTTCAGAACCCTGGACTGACCTCCATACTCTGAACCTTAGGGAGATTATTCCGGACGTGAAAGCCTATGAGAGGATGCTGACTTGGGGCACAAAAGAGATGCCCTTAGCCTTCTCCAGCCCCCCCTTAGCTGGTCTTCCCCTTGCCTCATTGTAATCTTCCTTTTTTATTATTAATGTATGAACAACATAAAGAGTAACGACTTTAATTATTTCATTCTGGTTGGCCTACTTCTTTTTGCTTTTGTACTGTGCTCCGTAACCTCCTGATGTAGAGCCCGATCTAACCGAATGGGGTGCTAGGCCCCTCTATGCGAGAGAGTATGCCGCAGGGTTCCTCCCGGGTAGCGTTCCTTGGCAAAGGCCTTTAGTCCGGGTCCGCCCACTAGACTTAGCACGACGCATTCCAAGTTTCCTTATTCTAGCATGCTTTTCACCGGGAGGTGTACTTCATAGGTGCCAAGGTGTCACCATTCGTCGCAAGGCCTTTTCTCATTTTGACTTAACTCTCCGTTGCATTCCTATATTGATTTAGACAGGCGGCATTATTTCATCTTCGGTGATTCTTTAAGTCTTGGACTTCTATCTGTGATTCGGTTGCATAACGATCGCCCTTCTTTTAGTATCTACCAAGCCGCTTGCCATAATTTTTACACACGTGGGCGGTTGAACTTGCTGCCGACCTCGTGAATTTTCTGGCTTGCTCTTTTCTGACATTCCTTTCTTCCCCGTTCGGCTCAAGCATCGTCTAGCTTCGGTTAAATGCACCAGGTGCTCTTATTATATTCATGGCTCAAGTTCCGTACTCAACTTTTCCATCAGACGTCCTTTTTATGCTCTCATTTTTGCATCGGCTAAGATTTCCCATGCTCTATCCTCCTTGTCCACCGTCCTTTGGGATTCGCGCTCCACAAGGGACGCATGGGTAAAGCCCTAAATTCCCCCAGACACGTGGAGCTAGGGGGAGGCTCTTAGGTATCGTGGGGCCCTGGATGTACCTCGAGTCATTTCCAGCTATAAAAAGGGGTATTTTCATCTTCTGTTCGGGTGTGGCTGGCCTTGCCTTCTCTTTTCTTTAAAATCTCTGTCGGTCTATCTAGACCTTTTTCCCCCGTCTTCCACAGCCTAAGGGAGGTAGACCCGTTCTGTTCTGGTTCCTGGGATGCTGGTGGTACTGCTGGTAGGGGTTCCATTAGTAGAACAACAGTGAGCTCCATACATTCCTTGTTCTTACCCTCTTGCTTACGACGCCTCACTTTTTCTTGCCCCCTTGCTTACGGGAGCCAACCTCCATGAGCATGCGAACCATAACATGCATCTCACTGGTCCCGGTCGATGCTCGATCAGGGTAGAGGCGCGACGGCCACAGCTAAGGAGGGTTGGAACATGCGTCGAGGGGGACAGTCGTGCCTTGGTTGTTGTCTGCCCATCGATCTTCTGTTACCCGCACTACTGCCGCCCCCCCAGTTCAACCTTCAATCCCAGTTCATCCCTGGGAAACTTTTGGTAGAGCTCCTCCCATCTTCCCCTCGTAGAAGAGGGGATGGACTTTGCTGAGTCCATAGGACGTCCATCTTCCTAGCGTTTCGGCATTTATCCTTGTGATGACTCTGTAGTCGAACCCTCCCCTTTTTTTGCCTCCTATTTTCTTTACAATGCAAGGTTTCCTTGGTTGTTACACTTGTAACTCTGTTCAATATATATATAAAGGACTTTATCTACTTTTCCGTCTACAGGTTTTCATGCTCTGTTCCGCCCTTGTTTTTACTTTGACAATCACTGTCAACAGGCTGGAATTCATGGCACGGGTATGGTGCTTCATACTTCGTGGATTGGTTCCTACAGGTTGGCAGAGCCCGAGGGCCCTACTCCCCTACCAACGCATTTCCTTCTTTCTTTTTGCACGAAACTCGGCAAGTCATTTAGATTGCGTTGAGACTAGTTGTTAGCAGACCCGAGCTCATGGCTCGATTCCTGTGCTTTATACTTCGTGGATTGGTTCCTACAGGTTGGCACGAGGGCCCTGCTCCCTTACCAATGCATTTCCTTCTTCATTTTTGCACGAAGCTCGAAAAGTCATTTAGACTGCGTTGAGACTAGCTGTTAGCAGGCCCGAGCTCATGGCTCGGTTCCTGTGCTTTATACTTCGTGGATTGGTTCCTACAAGTTGGTAGAGCCCGAGGGCCCTGCTCCCTTACCAACACATTTCCTTCTTCCTTTTTGCATGAAGCTCGGCAAGTCATTTAGACTGCGTTGAGACTAGTTGTTAGCAGGCCTGAGCTCATGGCTCAGTTCCTGTGCTTTATACTTCATGGATTGGTTCCTACAGGTTGGCAGAGCCCAAGGGCCCTACTCCCTTACCAACGCATTTCCTTCTTCATTTTTGCACGAAGCTCGAAAAGTCATTTAGACTGCGTTGAGATTAGTTGTTAGCAGGCCCGAGCTCATGGCTCGGTTCCTGTGCTTTATACTTCGTGGATTGGTTCCTACAAGTTGGTAGAGCCCGAGGGCCCTGCTCCCTTACCAACACATTTCCTTCTTCCTTTTTGCATGAAGCTCGGCAAGTCATTTAGACTGCATTGAGACTAGCTGTTAGTAGGCCTAAGCTCATGGCTTGGTTCCTGTGCTTTATACTTCGTGGGTTGGTTCCTACAGGTTAGCAGAGCCCGAGGGCCCTGCTCCCTTACCAACGCATTTCCTTATTTCTTTTTTCACGAAACTCGGCAAGTCATTTAGACTGCGTTGAGACTAGTTGTTAGCAGGCCTGAGCTCATGGCTCGGTTCTTGTGCTTTATACTTCGTGGATTGGTTCCTACAGGTTGGCAGAGCCCAAGGACCCTGCTCCCTTACCAACGCTTTTCCTTCTTTCTTTTTGCACGAAGCTCGGCAAGTCATTTAGACTGCGTTGAGACTAGTTGTTAGCAGGCTCGAGCTCTGTTCCAACAGGTTGGCAGAGCCTGAGGGCCCTACTCCCTTACCAACGCATTTCCTTCTTTCTTTTTGCACGAAACTCGACAAGTGATTTAGACTGCGTTGAGACTAGCTATTAGCAGGCCCGAGCTCATGACTCAATTCCTGTGCTTTATACTTCGTGGATTGGTTCCTATAGGTTAGCAGAGCCCGAGGGCCCTGCTCCCTTACCAATGCATTTCTATCTTTCTTTTGCACACTTGAGCTATTTCAGGGAGACATAGCAGCACAACATTTCAATATTAGTTCATAAAGCCTTTATCTGATAATGGTTTTACATTCGTTTAAGTCTGGCTCAGATCATTTTTACACAAAATACTTTCTTAAGTGCTCTACATTCCACGGGTGTGGCAGCTCGTTCCCCTCATGATCCTTTAATCGGTACGAGCCAGGTCTTCTCGTCGCTGCTACTAAGTATGGTCTTTCCCACTTGGGACCTAGCTTGCCTTTTTCTTGAGTCGTAACTCCTGTTTGCTTTAGGACCAATCCACCCTTCGCTTGTTGGCTGCCGCTCGGCTGGTAGCTTCTTCCCTTCTTTCTTCTAGGGAATCCAAGCTCTCCCTCATTCATTCGTTGTTCCAATCTGGGTCATATTGTTGCACCTTGTACGTGGGTATGGCCACCTCTGCTGGTATCACAGCTTTCGCTCCATAGACTAGGGAGAAAGGTGTTTCTCCAGTTGGGGTTCTTATCAACGTCCGATAGGCCCACAACGTGCTCGGAAGTTCCTCAGCCCATTCCCCTTTCTAGGTTCCAAACTTTTTCTTTAGCATGTTGAGTAGTGTCTTGTTGGTTGCTTCTACCTAACCGTTGGCTTGCGGATGTCCTGGAGAGGCATACTTGGCTTTTATCCTGAGTTCCAAACACCATTCTCGATAATGAGAACAATTGAACTGTCGCCTGTTGTCGGAGATGAGGCTTTGGGGAATATCGAAACGGCAGATTATGGACTTCCAGAGGAAATTAGTTATTGCCCGAGCTGTGATTTTTGCTTGGGCTTCCGCCTCTACCCACTTGGTAAAGTAGTCCACCGCTACTATGACAAACTTTACCCGTCATTTGCCTGTCGGGAGGGGGCCGATGAGATCCAATCCCCATTGGGCAAAGGGCCACGGGGCGGTGACTGAGGTAAGTTCTGCAGGCGGGCATTAAGGTATAGGGGCATTCTCCTGGCATTTAAGACACTTTCGGGCAAACTCATCAGCATCCTTGTGAGCATTAGGCCAGTAGTACCCTGCACGAGTAGTCCATAACGCCAGTGCTCTCCCACCTGTGTGATTGCCGCAAATTCCTTCATGGATTTCTGCCAACACATACTGAGCTTGCTCGGTAGAAATGCACCTTAACAGAGGCTCGGCATAGCCCCTTTTATATAGGATTCCCTCTACTAACGTAAATCTGGCTGCATGATTCCTAACTTTTCGGGCTTCTTCCCCATCATTGGGGAGAATCCCTTCTCGAAGAAACTTCAAAATATCCGCTACCCATTTCGGGGGCTGTAAGACCTCAATAGCTGACACCCGAATTCCCACTGCTGCTATATCAACTGTTCGGGCAACCACGTGGTCAGGAATAGGGACATCTTCTTGCCCTGAAGCAGCCTTAGCTAGTCGATCCGCTTCCTGATTCTCTCCTCTGGGAATTTGGTAGATGGTAGAATACTGGAAGTGATCTCGTTCTTCTCCCACTTGTTGGAGATATCTTTTTAGATTCTCACCCTTAGTGAGGAACTGCCCGGTCACCTGCCCTACCACTATTTGTGAGTCGACCTTTACTTCAACTTCAGTTTTGCCAAGGGACCTGGCAAGCATTAGTCCCGATAGGAGTGCCTCATACTCCGCCTCGTTGTTGGTGACCTTGATCCCGAGTTTGAGAGCGTAATCAAACCTCTCACCTGAGTCTGTCACTATGTGCACTCCCGCTCCGCCGCCTGTCCGACAAGACAAACCATCGACATACACTTGCCATGGCTTACCCTGGGGTGCAATAATCACCTCTTCTGGGAAGTTTGTGAACTGCTACAAAGTCTGCTAGCACTTGTCCTTTTATTGTTGTCCAAGGGAGGTATTCGATCTCGAACTCACTTAACTCAATCGCCTAGTTAGTCATTTGGCCTAAGATGTCGGGTTTTTGTAGTATCTTCCTCAAAGGGACATCATTTTGGACCTTTATGTGATGGGCTTGAAAATAGGGCCCCAAAGCGAAAGCAAGCATTTCTGTCATGGGATATCTGGTTTATGCACCTCGAAAGGCCCTGCTAACGTAATAAACTGGGCGTTGAACTCCTACCTCTGTTCGGGTTAACACAAAAGACACTGCACTAGGCGACACTGCCAGATACACGGTCAGGTTTTCTCCCGAGGTAGTTTGACTGAGCAACAGCAGGTGAGCCAGGTATTCCTTTAGTTTGTCAAAAGCTCTACCATAGTCTTCATCCCACTCCCGTGCCTTTCGGAGGACACTAAAGAAAGGAAGGCACCGGTCGGTTGACCTGGCAATGAAACGGCCCAGGGCGGCTGCCCTCCCTGTTAACTTCTGAACTTCGTTGATGTTCTTAGGCGGAGGCATATCCATAATGGCCTTGATCTTCTCAGGATTAGCCTCGATTCCTCGAGCTTAAAGCATGAAGCCTAGGAACTTCCCTGATTATACTTCGAAGGCACATTTATGTGGGTTAAGCTTCATTTTGTACTCCCTCAGCACTGTAAAAGTCTCACAAAGGTCAGCAAGATGTTGTTCGGCCTTCTTGCTTTTAACCAACAGATCGTCCACGTAGACTTCCATATTCCTCCCGCATTTTTTAGACCGAACGACATCGTCGTATAGCAATAAAGCCCTCTGTCGGTGATAAACGTTGTTTTCTCCTCCTCGTCAGGACTCATCCTTATCTGATTGTAACCAGCATGCACCCATAAAGCTAAGTAATGAATGCCCGACAGTTGAATCTACTATCAAGTCAATCCTTGGGAGAGGAAAACTGTCCTTTGGACACGCTTTATTCAAATCGGTGAAGTCAACACATTCTCCACCTCCCATTTGCTTTCTTCGCCAGTACAACATTGGAGAGCCATTCGGGATAGTAAACTTCTCGAATGAAACCGACCGCGAGGACGAGTTCCACTTCCTCAGCTATAGCTACGTATTTCTCTGAACTAAAACTGCGGCGCTTCTGCTTGACCTCCTTTGCCTCAGGGTTCACGTTGAGCCGGTGCTCTATCACCAACCCATCGATACCTAGCATTTCTTCATGGCTCCAGAAGCAGCTGCTTCATAGACTGGCTCAGCTCATCGGACATTCTGGATCCCATTCGTATCGTCCGCTTTGGGTCCCCAGAATCCATCGGCACCAAGATTAGGGGCTCGTCGGGCTCTGCTTGTCTTAGTGCCTCTTCATCCCTTACTTCACGATCCAGATTGGTCACTGTCGGGGGTGGCGACTGGGCTGCCTCTTCGAGTTTTGCTAGTGCTTGCGCCTCTTTGCCTTCCCCCTTCAGCTTTTGTTCTGTCCGAATGGGGGGCGCTAGTCCCACTGCTTGAAGCTAGAGTTTGTATGATTACCACCTTTGACTTCATTTCCCTGGTATAGCAGTCCCTCACGGCCTGCTGCTCACCCCGCATCTCTCCCACCCCGCACACTGTGGGAAATTTTACTTTGAGGTGGTATGTGGAAGTGACAACCTTCATTTGGTTCAATGACGGTCTCCCAAGTATCACATTGTACGATGAAGGGGCCTCGACCACCAGGAAGTCTACCATGAGGGATGCAGTTTTGGGGGCCACGCCTACTAGGACAGATAGGGAGATCGCCCCAGCCGACTGGATGGTATCCCTGGTGGAGCCTTTTAGGGGTTGGCACCAACCGTAGCCGATCGGCTAAAATTCCCATTCTGATGAAAGTTTCCCAAAAGAGAATGTTTGCGGAACTGCCATTGTCAATCAATACTCTTCTGGTTTGATAGTTGGCTATTTGTGCCGTCACCACCAATGCGTCATCATGGGGTTGCAGCAAACCCTCCCCATCCTCCTCACTGAATGTTATTAGTTGTTCCCTGGAAAGGTCTCTACGGTGCGGTCGTTGGGCGGAGAACACCTTTCAGTACCTGGCCTTCCTTGCATGAGCCTTCTGAGCTGAGGAAGTCGCTCCCCTTGCGTACCCCTTGGCGATAGTGTTGATCTCCCCTACGAGGGGTTCTTCCTTTCTCGAATTTCTTTGGTATAGCTCCTCTTTACGGGAGCGAGCAGTCTTTCTTCTGTCAGGACTTGCATCTTTCTTCCGAGCAGAACCATAGTCTTTTTGAACTGGGCTATAACTTTTGATAGCTGGATCCCAATTTCCTCGAGTGGGACTCTGGTCTCAGTTTCTCCAAATTGGGCTCCATCTTGGGTTCCTTCGGATGGGACTCCTCTCTTGATTCCTCCAGGAGTTAGGGCGATATTCTTGTCGTGACTCACTCCTTTCATCATCATGCCAACCAGTTCGGGTTTCTGGATTGTCAAATCTTTCCCATTTTGTGTAACAATCTTGGGTGTTGTGCCCATTGCTTTTGTGAAATGAACAGTATTTCAGCGGCGGCAGGTCTCATCTCCGCTCTTCCTGCTGACTTGGGTTTTCTTCCGCTTCTACTGCCAAGCTAGAAAGCAAGCGTGGGGCATGCTTCCCTTTGCCTTTGATTTCGTTAGCCCCTTCGATCGGGTCCTTTGGTCTGGCTCTCGACGTCGCTTCGTTGTTTTCTTATCCGCCATTTCCACGGTGTTGTTAGTGCTTGGAGTGTGTCCTCCCCATTTCTGTATCCGTCCGCCCAGTCCATAAACTCCCTCAAAGTCGACGGTGTCTTTCGGGCGATCTCTGCCATAAATGGACTACGGGGCCAGACTCATCCCAATAATGCTGCCAACATGATCTTTTCATCTTGGTCATCGGTCGTCATCCGTTCTTTGTTAAAGCAGAAGAGGTACGACTTGAGACTCTCATCTCCTCTTTGTTTGACAGTTAGCAGATAGGCGGCCGGCCTTCTCCTCGTCCAGCTAGCCATAAACTGCGTTAAGAACCGTCGTGCTAGTTTGTAGAGGAAACGAGTCTTTATTCCAGTCATAAGCTTCTATCTGAGGGACTTTAAATCTCGGAGGAATCGGTACTGCTAGAACCTGGTACTATATGGTAGTCCCGCATTGGTGAGCAACTAATCCATCGTGGTAGGCTGGCCCATCTGTTTTGCCACTTCCATCTGGATCTGCATGTTTATCTTACTTCGCTCTTCTTCTGCAGTAATCGGGTTAGGTTCCCCAGAATGATGGCTCTGTTGGTCCGCTTCGGTTTATTCGACATTCCTTTGTAACACTATATTCTCCCGTCAGAGGGTCTCCATATTCGCCATGAGCTTCTGTATTGCTTCGTTTTGTTGGTTAACCCTTGCTTCGACCGCTTCGGATTGCATCTTTTCACGTTGTGAATGTTGGGAGCGGGTTGTTGCCAGCATACGAAGGACACGCTAGTTATGGGATAACAAAATATCCCACAGACGGCGCCACTGTTGATGTTGTGTTTCGCAGGCCTGGGCAATTTCTCGCCCCCAGTATCCAAGCGCGATCCTGCACAGTCTAAAAGGAGAAAAGGGACCTCGTGGTCCTTTAATCCTCCTATGCTTGAGTTAGTGATGGGAACCAAGGTGGGCCTAGTCTTAAAGATATGTTACAAATTCCAGATGGGCCAAATACAAGTTCAAGGGCTTAAAGGATGAAGATTCAGTTTTGATTCATTTCATAAGCTATGGAAAGGGCAACAACATGACTTAAAGGCTTTGGGCACTTGAAGGCTTTCAACTTATTTAATTCATTTAAAGAACTTATTTTATTAGTTTATGAAATTTGATGAATTTATTCATTGTCAGTTGAGCTTATCTCCTCTTGTTTTTAATTGAACTTTTGAACTTATCAAAGGTAAATCACAACATTTTGTGGCGTTTCTCCTTTGTAATCTGGGTTTTTGAGACGGGTTATTCAACGGGTCTAGATTTTAATATAATCTTGATTCTTGAAACGAGTTCTCATCGGGTCTAGGTTCTTCATCCATTGACTTGATTTTGGCTTTCTTGGGTGAGTTTGCAAATTGATTGTGGGTTCAAGGGATTCCAATCCCGCAGGTTCATATCATTTGGTATTCAGAGCAAGGTTTTCAATTTGGTATGATTCTATCTTTTAATTCTTGTATCCTTAAATTTAATTCTAGGGTTTCATTATTCTAGAAAAAAAAAAACAAAAAGTAGGCTGTAACACCGGGCTTTAGGCCCAGCCCGTTGAAGGCAACCGAATGTAGGAGGCCAGCCCAGGATCACTTGAGGAGGGACAGACGGCGTCGTTTTGGAGAGGGATTAAATTCCCTTTCTTCCTTGCACTGTTCTTCTTCCCCGCTGAGTTCCTCTGTTTGCTTCCGTGATTTTCTCCCTTTCCCGTGCAACTGCTTCCCACGCCCCACGATTTCATTTTCGGTTCCGCATATGAAGTGTCTTCCTCATCACAATTCCGAACCACTCAGACTCTCTCTTGCGTGGACTGGTGTTTCATCCTTAGCCAACATCTCTGTTTCTGTGGGTCTCGAGATTTCTGGTTCTCCGAAGGTGAGCTATCGTTCTCTCTCTCGTTCTATGTTTTCTTTTCGGGCTTCAGCATCTGATCGTGAGTTGCTTCTTTGGATTTTGGCACTTTGCAATAGACCGTGGGCATCAAGTATGGGCGCCGTGGTTGCCTTTGATTTTGAATTTATTTTCGGTAACTTCCACCACCCATTAAATCCTTAGTTTCTCTTAATTCTTGCTTGCTGTTACACATTCCATAAATCATTTTATCTCTTTCCTTCGGTTTGTCTATCGCACACACACACGCTGCTTGGTTTGGCCTTGCATCACACTTAGTTATAATTTCCCCTTTGCGCAGACCACTAGTTTCTTTCAGTAGAAGATTTTGTGAAGTTTATTTTTGGGTTGATGTATTATTTGTTGGAACGGTGGAGTGTGTTGGAATTATGGATGTTGAGGAATATAATGTTGGATGATTTGTGAGACTATTGTTGAATTTTATTTGAGACTTTTGGTGTAAAATGATGGGTGTTTTGGAACTAGTTGTATTGAACTGTCGTGCAAGTTTTGAATTGTTGAATGATTAGAGTATTGATGTGGACACTGAAATTGTCTTATTCGAGGGTTGGAAGTGAAGTTTGGTTTGGATTATGTTTTAATTATTGGAGTTACAGTTGTTGGTTTTGGAAATAATTATAGTTGGTTTGGTGTTAATAGAAGGTGGTTGTTTTGGATTTTAAATGCAAATGGTTTGAAGAGAGAGTTGTTCAGGTTTAATTGTTAGATAATTATTGAGCTATGAAGGGACTGTTTTGATTTATTACTCAATAAATAGCAGCCTACTAGATTGGTTATTAAATGTTGGATATATGTTCTTTTTGTTTAGGTGGTGTTACTATTAGAGTTCCGGCTCAAGGTGTTGATAATACGAAGAAGTCAGGTAAGCGGGGTTCATATACTAGTTTTGCATAAAATAAATAAAAGGAGGTTGACTTTGAGAATAAATGTGTTTATTTTCTTTTTGAAAGAGATGATCTGAAAACAACCTCAGATGTTTATTCTGCATATGCATAAATTCTATATAAGAGAAAGTGTTTTTCTGTCATGACTGGTGTAGACATGAGCTAGTTTTGTGCACTTTATTTCTGAACTATGTAAAAGAGCGAATATGAAAATCTAGAAGTTTTGTTATGAACAAATGAGAATATTTTGTTTATGTTTATCTCGAACATGTGAAATGATCTGAAGCTTTTCAATATTTTGTTTTGAAATGATGTGTCATCTGAGAACCTTGGCATGAAGTTCTGATTCTGTATATGATTGTAATTGGATTTTCGATGAAATCTGTTATATTTTTGTTAAGGCCCAACCACGGGTATAATGGTGGTTTATAACCCTACCACGGGGGTGAAACATGGTATACGGCCCAGCCACGGGTATAATGGTAGTTTATAACCCTACCACGGGGGTGAAACATGGAAAATGGCCTAGGCATGGGTATAATGGTGGTTTATAACCCTACCACGGGGGTGAAACATGGAAAATGGCCCAGCCACAGGTATAATAGTAGTTTATAACCCTACCACGGGGGTGAAACATGGTATATGGCCCTGCCACGGGTATAATGGTGGTTTATAACCCTACCACGGGGGTTAAACATGGTATTGTCCCGATGTGATATTAAACGATGATATGATTATAATGTTTCAGTTTAGAAATGCCAACGGATTCTCTTTTTGGAATAAGTTTATTTTTCTGAAAATTTCGCTCTAATGTTTTTGTACAAGTTTTGTTTCTACATTCTGAAAGTAAATGTTTTGTTTGGCTTATCAAATGTTATAAATGCTCATGTTTACATGCTAGTATATGCTCTCTGCTTGCTGAGTTGTTGATAACTCACCCCGTTAATCTTCATAATATTTCAGATGACATCGATGGTTCAGCTGAGGATCAGTATTAGAGTCTATGGAGAAGATTAGCAGTGATTTGTTGTTGGGTATCTCATGATATTAGTGCTGGTGTCGGAGGTTAATTATTTTTCTTAAGTTTGCTTCAATGGATTTAGACGGTTTATGGAGACTTATATTAATGTTATATTATTTCTAGTTGTTATTTGAGACATGAAGAAGAGTTGATTTTATTTGGGTTGTTGGATTGAATATTGGATAAATGAGTTTATATGATTTATTTAATTGAAGTATTTACGTTTGATTTGAGGTTTGGGAAAATATATATTCTTGAATTTGGAAATACTCTAGCCTTGTTAGAGTTGATTATCAGGTTATATGAGTTAACTCTCCGGACCCTCGGGAACGGGGCATTACAGTTGGTATCAGAGCCAGGTTTGAATTCTGCATACTGTAGACCTTGGAGGTTTAGATATTTGTGGGTTCATACGATGTGGAAATTTCAATATAGGAATTGGAGGATTATATTGATTTCAATATACGATGTGCCATGTAGATATTTAAGTTTGAGTTCTAAGAACCTTATGATTGATTTTGATGGGATTTGAGGTTTTAGATTTTGCTGATGTTAGGAATTGAATTTGGAACTTTGAGGTTATAGATTCTAGTGATATATGCGTGTATTAAGTGATGTCAGATTTACATAGCTATATGATATATATATGTATATGTGTTTATATGTATATTTTATTTATCTTCTTATTTTATTCTATTTATCCGGTATTTTTGTTTTCTATTATTTTAGAACGTTTCACCGAGTTTAAACTTTCAGGATGGCTGCTCGTCGTAGAGTTCGAACTCTTGAAGATTTGAACGAAGATGGCAATGGTGGGGGTTGCACGTTCAAACAATTTAATCGAACGCATCCTCCCATATTTGATGGAAGAGGCGATGCGAACTCTACGGAAGATTGGATACAAGACATTGAAGAAATATTTGGTATTTTGGAGTGCACCGATCAGCAAAAAGTCAGGTTCGCAGCTTTCAAACTATCTGGAGAAGCAAAGAGATGGTGAAATTCTGAGAAAGTTATCAGGGAAACTGAGGGGACTGGGTTAATTGTTTGGGCTCAATTCAAGCAGAATTTCTTTGATCGATTTTTTCCTAAGGCTGATAGGGAAGCAAGAGCTCGTGAGTTCGCTAACTTGGTGCAAGGGACCATGTCTGTGCGCCAGTATGCTGCAAGGTTTGCGGAATTATCACGTTTCGCCGCATACTTGATTCCCGATGAGGAGAAAAAGACTAGGAAGTTTGAGGAATGTTTGAACTATAGGATTTATGAACGTGTGATGATATTTCAGATTCAGAATTTTTCAGAATTAGTACACAAGCCGATGCTAGTTGAGCAGAATCTCAAGAGGGGTGCTGAATTGCAAGAACATAGGAAGAGAGCTGCTCCACAAGGATTCCCTAGTTCGGATCAAGGGCAATGGAAACAGAGAAATGAGGGAAGCAGTTCAAGTCAGAGACAGATACAGGGAAATCATACCTCTAACCCCTGTAAGTTCTGTGACCGCATACATCATGGAGAGTGCAGAAAGGAAGTGGGATCATGTTTCAAATGCGGTAAGGATGGGCATTTCATTAGAGAATGTCTATTGTTTGCGGTGAACAACAGAAGGCCCAATCCAGCTCAAAACTTTAGGCCGAATAACCAAGGCAACAATCAGCGAAGGACTGTACCAGCACGGGTGTTTGCTTTGACACCGGGAGAAGCTGAGGACAAGGATGATGTCATCACAGGTATAATTTTCTAACCGTCCCTTCACATTTTTTTTAGTTTGAGAATTAAGGATTATTTATCTTATTATCTCTTTGGATTATATGACGTAACCAGGAATTGTTCCCTTATTTCTCAATAAGGCTATTGTTTTATTTGACTCGGGGGCTACCCACTCCTTTATTTCAATGGATTATGTTAAGTTGTGCCCCATTGTTGCTAATGAGATGGACTACAATTTGAGGGTCTCTACCCCAACTAGTGATATAGTGACTTGTAACAAAATTTTACTCAAGTGTCCAATAACTATTAGCGGGAAGGAAATGCCAGCTAACCTGATAGTCTTTCCTATGACTGGGTTTGATGTGATTTTGGGGATGGATTGGTTAGCTTCCAGTTATGCTAGTATTGATTGTTTTAAAAGGGAAGTGGTGTTCAAGTTTCCGGAAGAAGAGGAACTTCGGTTTATGGGTTCTAGAGTGCGTACCTCTCCATCAGTTATTTCTGCTTTTCAGATTGACAAGATATTACGTGATGGGTGTCAAGGGTATTTGGCCTTTGTGGTGGATGAACCAAAGGAAGAATTGAAACTTGAAGAAAGTCCTATTGTGAGGGAATATCCGGTAGTTTTTCCTGAAGACTTGTCTGGATTACCGCCTGAGTGGGAGGTAGAATTTGCTATTAACTTAACCCCAGGCACGGCGCCTCTTTCCAAAGCCCCTTATCGAATGGCACCATCAGAGTTAGCCGAGCGTAAAGAACAGTTGCAAGACTTATTAGACAAAGGTTTCATCAGACCTAGTGTGTCACCTTGGGGAGCTCCAGTTTTGTTTGTGAAGAAGAAGGATGGGACAATGAAGATGTGTATAGACTACAGGGAACTGAATCGAGTGACCATAAAGAATAAATATCCGTTGCCCCGCATCGATGATTTATTTGATCAATTGCAAGGTGTGCAGGTGTTCTCTAAAATTGATCTTAGATCGGGTTATCATCAATTAAAGATCAAGGCAGAGGATGTGCCTAAGACAGCTTTCAAGACCGGGTACGGCCATTATGAATTTTTAGTCATGCCTTTTGGTTTAACCAACGCCCCAACAGTATTTATGGACTTGATGAATCGGGTTTTTCATGAGTTCTTAGATAAATTTGTAGTGGTGTTTATTGATGATATATTAATCTACTCCAAGAGCAAAGCTGAATTCGAAGACCATCTGAGACAAGTACTAGGGACACTTAGGGATAAAAAATTATTTACCAAGTTGAAGAAGTGTGAATTTTGGCTTGAGTCTATTGCATTTTTGGGACATGTAGTCTCAAGGGATGGTATTTCAGTAGACCTCGGGAAGATTGAAGCAATAGTTAGCTGGACTCAACCAACCAATGTGCATGAAGTTAGGAGTTTCTTGGGTTTGGCTGGTTATTATCGTCGATTTATAGAAAATTTCTCAAAAATAGCAGTTCCCCTTACCACCCTCACTAGGAAAGATAACAAGTATGTTTGGACCGAAAAATGTGAGGAAAGCTTCCAGGAATTGAAGAAGAAATTGGTGACAGCTCCAGTTCTGACAGTCCCTAGCGAAAGAGGAGGATTTGTGGTTTATAGTGACGCTTCACGATTGGGTTTGGGGTGTGTTTTCATGCAACATGGAAAGGTAATAGCTTATGCTTCTCGGCAATTGAAGACATATGAGCAAAATTACCCCACACATGATTTGGAGTTCGCCGCCGTTGTCTTTGCACTTAAAATCTGGAGGCATTATTTATATGGTGAAAGGTGCGAAATCTACACGAATCACAAGAGTTTGAAATACTTCTTCACTCAGAAAGAACTGAATATGAGACAGAGGAGATGGCTTGAACTAGTCAAGGATTACGATTGCAACATTAACTACCATTCAGGCAAAGCTAATGTTGTAGCTGATGCGCTTAGCAGGAAGCTAGTGGGACCAGCAATTGCAACCCTTACCACTCAGCCCCACTTATTAATGAACTTGGAAAGAGCTACTATTGAAGTAGTTGTGGGTGACCAGCAGGCATTGATAGCCAGTTTAATAGTTCAACCAGCTTTGATAGACAGAATTAAGCTCGCCCAAAAAGAAGATTCTAAGTTGGCGAGATTAATCGAAGAAGTAGAAAAAGGGGATAAACCTGAGTTTAATGTTTCTGAAGATGGAGTATTAAGGTTTGGAAATAGATGTTGTGTGCCAGACAGTGTTGTAATAAAAAGACTTATCCTTGAAGAAGCGCACCGCTCCCCTTACACAGTTCACCCGGGTAGTACGAAAATGTATCGAGATTTGAAAGAGTCTTTTTGGTGGGAGGGCATGAAGAGAGAGATTGCTCAATTTGTGGCACAGTGCTTAACTTGCCAACAGGTGAAAGTAGAACACCAACGACCAACAGGGTTATTGCAACCACTTCAGATTCCAGAATGGAAATGGGAGCATATTTCTATGGACTTTGTTACAGGGCTTCCACGGACACAGACAGGACAAGATGCAATTTGGGTGATAGTTGACCGTTTGACAAAGATAGCTCATTTTGTACCTATCAAAGTTTCTTATAAGTTAGAGAAACTAGCCGAGCTATATATACAGGAAATAGTGAGGTTGCATGGGGTACCTGTGTCCATTGTGTCAGATAGAGATCCGCGTTTCACTTCGAAATTTTGGCGAAGCTTACAAGAGGCCATGGGCACTAAGTTAAATTTCAGCACGGCTTTTCACCCACAGACAGATGGTCAGTCGGAAAGGACCATTCAAATTTTGGAAGACATGTTGAGAGCTTGTATGCTGGATTTTAAGGGGACTTGGATTCGACACTTGCCTTCGGTCGAGTTTGCTTATAATAACAGTTACCAGGCTAGTATTGAGATGGCACCTTATGAGGCACTTTACGGTAGGAAGTGCAGATCTCCTTTATATTGGGACGAAGTGGGTGAAAGACAAATTTTGGGTCCAGAAATCATACATAAGACAACAGAGAAGATTGAGACCATTCGAGCTAGAATGAGAGCAGCTCAGAGTCGACAGAAGAGCTATGCAGATAACCGTCGTCGCCAATAAGAGTTTGAGGTTGGGGATAAGGTATTCTTGAGGATTGCACCCATGAGAGGAGTTATGAGGTTTGGAAAGAAGGGTAAGTTGAGCCCTAGGTACATCGGACCAGTTGAGATTCTTGATCGGATTGGACCAGTGGCTTACAGAGTAGCCCTACCACCCGCACTCTCAGGTGTACACAATGTATTTCATGTATCTATGCTGAGGAAGTATGTACCTGACCCCACCCACGTTATTGATTACGAGCCTCTTCAATTTCAGGAAGATCTGACTTATACAGAAGAGCCGGTGCGGATATTAGAGAGAAACGAACAAGTGTTGCGTAATCGGACTATTCATTGGTTAAAGTGGTATGGAATAATCATGCTATCAGTGAAGCCTCTTGGGAATTAGAAGAGGAAATGCAAGTCAAGTAACCATAGTTGGGCACTTGAAGGCTTTCAACTTATTTAATTCATTTAAAGAACATATTTTATTAGTTTATGAAATTTGATGAATTTATTCATTGTGAGTTGAGCTTATCTCCTCTTGTTTTTAATTGAACTTTTGAACTTATCAAAGGTAAATCACAACCTTTTGTGGCATTTCTCCTTTGTAATCTGGGTTCTTGAGACGGGTTCTTCAACAGGTCTAGATTTTAATATAATCTTGGTTCTTGAAACGAGTTCTCATCAGGTCTAGGTTCTCCATCCATTGACTTGATTTTGGCTTTCTTGGGTGAGTTTTCAAATTGATTGTGGGTTCAAGGGATTCATTTCCCGCGGGTTCATATCAGTTAATATATGGAACCAGTTAGAAGACCTGATAAAAAAAAAACATGAACCAAGACGATAGTATATTTTTTTATATATGTTACCTATCGTTGGGTTGACCCCTATTCATATTTACCGTGTTGGATTTTCCCACGACGGTGTTCTGGGTCAGATGGGTGATTTGTCCTTCATATTTCATTGACAAGCAGCCTTAGCGTTATTTTCTTACCGAGCAGCGATGGCCCTGGGGCCTTCTTTGTTTACTTCTCGGACCCTGGGCTGCATTCAATGCCGCACACCCTACACCCTGGGATGCATTTAATGCGACAAGGCCTCTGTTCTGGACCCCATTAAATGCGATGTGGCCTCTGCTCTGGGCCGCATTAAATGCAATGTGGCCTCTACTCCGTTCCCCCTTTGTCTGGTGAGGCATGTCACAATTTTCTTTCCTTTCTTTCCGGCCTCCCTCCGAATCTCTTGCCCCGACCCGATCCATTTATCCCAGTTCCAAACTAGGCTTTGCTTTATCAACTCGGGGCTCCTGTGGCCGGACTGGGCCCTATCGATGGCCTAACTCCTACACTTAACACTCCCAGCTGTCGTGGGCCGAAGCCAATGATTTTTTCCCCATCACAGTAGCAATATTCCAATAGCTCAAATAACCATCTGGGGGAAGATTCAATGGGTATGGCAACCATAGTAGCTTTTACCTCCTTGAGTGAGGGCGGTCTCAACAAAATCATAACAATAAAAAAAGACTATTACATTGAAATTTGAATGAGCAACCCCTCTGCCCATCATGATTTCCTTTATAAAGGTGTGACACGATATCTTCAGCCATATGCTAAGTAATGCTTACCAACATTTGTGTGGTGTTGGCCATTTTTTAGGATTTGCTCCCGATTACAATACTAGTCTTTGCCACTCTCATCTACGTACAATTTCATTCGGCCAACTACTTATCATCATTATCCTGTGAAAGGACACGCATTTCATTTAATAGTTTGATTATATGCATAGAAGGTATCTAGCTCGTTCATTTTTTTGTGATCATAAGTTCTACTTCAAAAGATGGAAGTGTATGGCATTCATTTGGAATCCTTGCTGGTAAATCAGAGATGGTTGCTCTTCCTTTCCATATTTGAGTGAAAAATCCTTATTATAGACAACTCCCTTAGGAAAAGGGTACTTCTCCAAGACATAGTCGGATAACATCTGTTTCTAAGTTAGAAGCTTGTCGAATTGGCCGTTTATCCTTTTCCTACGGGTGTTCTATCATGTTCTAAATAAGAGCCTAAGTTTTGGTGGTTTGGTCTAGCTTCAAATCCTAAGGGGATACTTGGGGAATGAGATGCGATGTGAATTTTGAGAATAGTAGTAACATGGTTTGTAAATAGTAGTAAGATATATAGTTTGAGTTAAGTATTCATTGGATTTTAGAAAATGAAAGAGAAAAAATTGAATAAAAAATATTATAAAGTTAAAATATTGTTATAATATAATTTTTGTTTTAGGATTTGAAAAAGTTGAATTATTTTTTGTTTTTTGTTTGAAAATTTGAAAAAGTTGTAATAATTAGTTTGAAAGTGTTTGCGTTTGAATGATGTTTGGGAAGGAAATGAGATAGGATGAAATGGGATGTGATGAGATATGTTTCCAAACATCCCCAAAGTCTCTCATCATAGCTTAGAATTGACTCACTCTGATAAGATCATGTGACATCCCTAACTGGGACTTTAGCAAGATGACTATATTCCAATTAGTCTCTACTACAAATGCATACACGAGAACATTGCTCAAAAACTTACATGAGATGGAATTGAACATCTTATGAACACTAGTTTACACAAAACCTCATTTTATTCATAAAACTTACTCACTTACAAATTGGCCCTTATGCCTATTAACAATGATCAAAATAACCAAAGCTAACAAATCATCTTTGTGGTAAAAGTCCGAGGACCACAATAGGTCTCCTCCTCCTCCTCTAGTGAAGTCTACCTAATTTCCAAAGTGAAGTAATTTTGCATATGGAAATGTGAATTTGTGGCTTAGCATGTGACTAATTACCACTAACCATCCATTTTACAAAATTTCTTCATTTGGTTTTGCAAATCGATGTATTGTTTGGAAATCACATCACAAGAAGAATGTTAAAATTCAAGTGTAGTATATCTCAACAAAACATTTCACATAACAAGATAGTGTAAATAGCATGTTCATTATGCATGTTTTACGACATATTGCTATACTTGACTTTTGTGTTTCAACTTAATCACTTAGTTGCTCGGAACATTTTTTCGTCCCTGTGATGCGGGGGTGGGGCCCCCCGTCCGTGTGTCGGGGGTGGGTATTATCAGACTTGTATATGTACAAATGTTATTTATTCTATATTACTTAGCATTTTAGATATGTTGGTTATTCCTTTTATACCCTTGCATGTGTATATAAGCTCATCCCATTGTATTTTCTATTTTATGTCAATAATATCATTAAACAGTTTTTCCCTCAACTGTACTCTCTTCTAGAATGGTATCAAGAGAAAACCCTTCGCTTTGCCCCTCTTCGTCCGTGGCTGACGCAATTGATGATCCTACAAACCCTTACTTTCTTCATCAAGGTGATAGTCCTGGAGCCCTCTTGTTTCACAGCCACTCATCGGTGAGAATTTTCACACTTGGATCCAGTCAATAACCATGGCGTTGATTGTAAAGAACAAATTTTCTTTTGTTGATGGAAGTCTAACTCAACCTCCTACAACTAATTCTCTGTATGTTCCCTAGATTCGTGCCACTACTATGGTTTTATCTCGGATTATTAATTCTTTGTCCAAAGAAATTGCATCTAGTATCATACATTGACTCGGCTGAAGCTATATGGAAAGATCTTAAAGAAAGACTTTCTTAGGCTAATGGTCCTCATGTTTTTCAATTAAAGAAAGACATTTCCAGTTTGATTCAATATCAAGAATATGTTAGTTCATATTTTACTCGTCTGAAAAGTTACTAGGATGAAATGCAAAATTTATGTCCGTTGCCTAAATGTACTTGTGGAGCATTGCAAATAATTCATGATTATCAACAACAGGAATATGTTCTACAATTCTTGATGGGATTAAATGAATCTTTTGCTAGTGCTTGTGGTTAGATCTTGCTTATGGACCCTTTACCGCACATAAACAAAGTTTTTTCAATTGTTTTTCAAGAAGAACGTCAACGTTCCATCACTATTTCGGCCAACATTCCAGAATCTGCTTTGATGTTCAGTAAGAGTGGTTCCACTAAAAAATTTTCAAGAACTAGTACTTCTGGTCATACCGTGGCAAAGACAGACCTCTTTGTCAACATTGTGGTAAAAAGGGTCATACCTTTGATAAGTGCTACAGGCTCCATGGTTTCTCACCAGGTTTCAATTTTTCTTTTCCAGGTGCTCAAGATCTTAAGACTCTAGTGTTACCAATAACACGAGCAATGTTAGCAAATTCTTAGTTTTATTCAATCTCAATCAAATCAACCTATGGCTACCCCATCAATTGAACCTCCCTCAAATGATCAACCCATAGTAAGTCATGTTAGTAGTTCTCTTTCAGATTTTGCTATTGAATATTTAATTCCACATTTTTCAGGTATATCCAATTCTTTCAATCATTCTAAATTCTATTCCTCTCAGCCAATCTATCATTTTATCAATTCATGGATAATTGATTCAATAGCAACTGATCATATGATCAGTTCTCCTTTCTTGTATACATTAGCTACATCTATTATTAATTCCAACATCAAACTACCAAATGGACATTTTGTCCTTGTGACTCATTGTAATACCCAGCTCCTTCTTCTTACGTACGCTTCTCCTTTCTGACGTATGTCTCGTCTTGATATGTAAGCAAATTCCGAAGGCAGAGATTATGTGATCATCTGCCTTTCTCACTAGCGACTGCGAGCCACGTTATTCATGCCGAACCATGATGGCGTGTCTCGAAAGATATCGTGTGACTTCTAGGGCACGCCCAGTGTTTTAAATATGCTGGAAATATTTATAAGGAATATTTCCATCATTATTGAATTAAGACTTGATCATAAATACGACAATCATAATATTATTGAAAAGCTCTAAAAAAATTATAATTGCCGGAAATCATTTTAATATTATTATTAAAATGATTTCAATTATTTAAGATATTATGAGATTTAAATTATGTTGAGAACTTTTATTAATTAAATTGTTTAACCCTTTTAAATATGTTAAGTGAGACTTCATCATTTTATTAATGTTGAAGAATATTATTTTATAAACTAAAGTTAGTTTAAAATAATATTTACCTTAATTCCTCTAAGTGCTTTTAATTAAGTTAACATTTACGCATCTTCAAATCAGTATTTTAATTCCTCGTCGTTAGATAGTTGTGTAGATCCTCAGACGAAGGGACTGGGTTAAATACCCAGACCCCCTCTCTTTCCCTCTCATTTCCCCGTAACCTTTTCTCTCTCCTCCCTCTCTCATTCGGCGTACGCTGTATGCAGATCCACCCCACACCCGAACGGCTTAAGGCCTCAGCCCGGCGCCGCCGTGCGTCACCCTTCCTCACCGCCGGCACCAATGGCTTGCTCTCCTTCCGGCGAGTCCATCCATGCCAACCTCTCCCTCTCACGCTCTCCCTTTCTCCATTTCAGAACTGCACAGCCCGAATGGGCTTGGTGCGCGTAGCGCCACCCTCCAACGCCACCACTCCCTCGGCAGCTTCCCCTACCATCGGCCACCACTCCCCAGTGAGCTTGGCCTCTATTATGCAGCCACCTTCCCTCTGTCGCACACACGCACACACAAGGAGACCCACGCACGGCTTCACTGTGCGCGGCCCCTAGCGCCGCCATGCGTAACACCCACTGCCACCTAGCGACACCATGGCTCCTCCCCGAGCTCCTCCACGTGACCCATGGCCAGAAACCCCCTCCTCCACCTCACGGCTTCTCCCCTTCTCACGCACGGGTTGCACGCCGTGCACCACCGTGCACTGCCACCCACGGCTGGTAACCACCACCATCAACCTCCTCAGGCCGCCACCAAGCCAACCCAACCTCCCATGACCCTAATCTGCCACCCACGAGAGCACACTCTCTCTCACTCTCCCACCACTTCTCCCCCACGGTAGGCCAAATCGTCCACCATGACCCACCGTGGCACCACCTCAACGCCACCACGAGATCCACCGCACCTCCCTTAGCCAAGCCCTAGGTCCAAACCATCACTTTATGTGGTGGGTAACCACTGCACGTGATGGACAGTCACTGCATGTGATTGACCGCCACTGTACACGGCTAGATCTGCCGTGTTATGCTCTTTACCATGATCACAAGGCCTCACAAGCCTTTCCAAGACCACACCTAGCTATCCAAACACCTAAACAGTCACCATACGTGAGTTAGCCGCCACGTACGACTCTTCCGACATCATCGGCTATGACGGTCAACGAACAACGCACGGGTTATCCCGTCGATGGTATAACCCTCTATCCTTGTTAATTATGTTGGATATTAAGTAGTTGACTAGGTTGTGGACTGTGCTGTTAGTATTTGTGGAGTTGTGGCATTGTGATGAAATGTTGGGCATTCTGTGTAGTGAAGTGTTGGGCTTGTCTGTGTTGCATGGAGGTGCATTGTGCGGTGTAATGTACTATGAAGTGTTGGGCGTAATTGGGAAGCGTGCTGTGTAGTGTGATTGGGGAACATGTGCAATAATGGTGGCGTGGTGTATGTGGAATGGATACAGTGCACACTGAGTGTACTCTGTGTGTATGTGGCGTGTTGTATATGTAGGAAGTACAAATGGAATGTACTCCATGTGATGGTGAGACGCACCATATGGCGGGTACGCCATAATGGTGATGTGCCGTGGTGTGTATGAAGGGAGTACACGATGGGTGTACTCTGTGTGGGGTATAGTATATGTGAGGAGTACACGTGGACTGTACTCTATGTGGTGGAGTAATGCACCATGTGGCGGATATGCCATAATGGTGATGTGGCATGTGAAATGAAAATAGTACACGCTGTGTGTACTTTATGTGTGGCGTAATGTGAGATAAGGAGAGTATATGTAAAATATACCCTCCTGGCGTATTGTGGAACGAGATGAGTACAAGTGGAGTGTACTCAGTGGCGTAGTGCGTGTAAGAAGAGTACATGTAGAATGTACTCTATGTGGTGGAGTGATGCACCATATGGCGTGTATGCCATAATGGTGATGTGGCGTAATGCATGTGGATGGAGTACACAAGGAGTGTACTCCATGTGATATAGTGACGCACCATATGGCGGATATGCCATAGTGGCGATGTGGCGTGTTGTATATGTGAGGAGTACAAATGAAATGTACTCCATGAGATGGTGAGATGCACCATATGGCATGTATGTCATAGTAGTGATGTGGCGTAACGTGCATGGAGTATATGCAGAGCGTATTCCATGTAGTTGAATGATGTACCGTATGGCGGATATGCCATAATGGTGATGTGTCGTAGTGTGTATGAAGGGAGTACACGATGAGTGTACTCCATGTTGGGGTATGGTATATGTGGGGAGTACAAATGGAATGTACTCCATGTGATGGTGAGATGCACCATATGGCGTATATGCCATAGTGGTGATGTGGTGTGATTGTATATGTGGGGAGTACATGTGAAATGTACTCCATGTGATATAGTGATGCACCATATGGCAGGGATGCCATAATGGTGATGTGTCGTAGAGTGTATGAAGGGAGTATACATGGAGTGTACTCCACGTGGCAGCGACACTCTGTATGGCATGTCGTAGAGATAATGATGGTTATGTGTTTGATGAGCGTGGAACAGTGTCCCGAAGTAGTTATGATATAGCCTATAGTCTGAGGTGACAAGTGTCACTGTGATGAACTTATGGCTAGGAGTATGCGTGAAGTATCAGAACAAGTATAAGAGTGCGCAGTGGAAGTATGACTGAGGAATGTCACGAAGTGACATGACTATTGACAGTCATGCTTGTGATGGGCGAAGTAGTAAAATAAGTGTAAGAGTACGCAGCGGAAGCATGACTGGGCAACATCACGAAGTGACGCGGTTATTGGAAGTCATGCTTATGATGGGTGAAGTGTTAAAATGTAGAAATGTTGTAACGGGAAAGTGACGAGATGTCACGATGTGATGGGAGTACGTGAGGAACCGTACTCGTGATGAGTCAGGAGTCGATGTAGTAGAATGTTGGATAACACGACAAGGTCACAGTGTAGCTCTGGAGCAATCATGGGCTATATAACGTGACATGAAATGTAGTTATGAATGGAGTCTTGTCATGTTAAGTGTTGGGATGAACTGTCAAAAGGAACGGGTAGCGTGAAGAGTCATGCTAGTCGGGTTAAAAGAAAATTGGTATCGGAGTATGGCCCTTGTCCCTACGAGCAAGTGATCGTGTTATATATGTTGATCTTAGGTTATAAAGGGGTAAGGTACCTGTGTAATATGGTGAGAGACACGTGCCGGACGGATTCACCATATGTAATGGGTAATCTGTCATGAGCATAGTTGCACGGTGCTTAAGCCTCAGAGTTGGCTTAGAGCCATGTGTCTTGTATGGATGGGAATGAGGATTTAGTGTGGACTAAGATGCATGAAGGTAGTGACGGATGCATCGTTAGGATTGAGATGTGTGATTCCATCGGTCGGAATCATGCGTCGAATGTGGTTGTAAGAAGAGTAAGACGAATGTCTTAGTGTCTTAATCCTAAGGTGAATAATGGATTCACCTTAGTGGTTGAGCACTCGAGGCAAGACTTTGAATTAGAAGTTGTAGTGATCGTAAGTGGTCCCCGAAGGGTTTAACATAGTGAAGGGCACGTAAGTGCACGGGATAGAAGGAGAGTGTTCTAAGTATAGCATAGTTCTATTTATAGTTTAAGTTACTTATGCATTAGATAGAGAATGATGCTAAGGTTATGTGTATGCATGTAGGTTGCCATCTGACAAGCACATGAACGGACTGAATGACATGCAAGTAGCATGGAGTCCAGGTAAGTGTTACGTTCATCCTCTTCTAGAGTCTTCAAAGATACAAGAAACGTTTTTCCCTTAAGATGCTCACGAAAAGAAACAAAAGATGCTTTAAGAAATAAAATGCTAAGTGTTCAAAGGTATAAGTATGTACGGCCCCTCCTTGGCAGCCCCTTTTTACGCATCCAAAGTATTAATTGTACGCATGTGAATGGATGACTATACGCTGTATCTATTGTTTGTATTTTCTAAGAAAATTTATAAACTGATGAAGATGCATGAAAGGCATTACAACTGATGTTTTTGTGAATCCTACGAACCGACGCTCTCATGTGCGCTATGAGGTAACACTCGTGGATGCCATGATTGACGACATTCAAGGTGACGCTTATGGATACCACGAAAGCTAACATTTTAGCCCATGTATGTTCTTAAACAAAGTTTTCCATGAACGAACTGTTAAAGAGAGGATAGAACTGAAATGAACTGAAAGACGAAAATATCATTTTCGGGCTCACGCCCCAAACGATATTTTCTCACGAAAAGAAATGTTTTCTCATAAAAAGAAAGGACTGTTAAATGAAAGAACGAACTGAACGAAAGCTTCAGCTCTTTCGAGCTGACATGAACGAATGAATGAAAAGCAAGAAAGAAAGAAATGAAAGAATGAATGTATGAAGACACGTAACGGCCACATGACATGAATAAAAAGGGTACCGATGAATGGGCAGGTTGCAATGCCGGGTAAGTAGTGCTGGAAGTGCACCCAGTGCTACCCCCTATGAAAAGGGATTCCCAACACGTGGCCACGGGCGGAATCCAGGTCCAAAGGAAGACCGCTAACCTTAGACACACGGGGTGTAATAGTGTGTACTGGCCTATGAAAGTGATAAGAAAGAATGGATGTATGCACGCTTGCACGAACGCACAAATGCACATGTATGCACAAGAGCACAAGAGCACAGACTCTTTAAGAAATGAAGCCACTGACGGGGGAAATGTTTTACGACAAGAAAGCCTTTTTTTAAAGTAAAACCCCGGACAGCGGCTCTTGAAGAAATGAAGACACTGACGGGGGACACGTTTTAAATAAAGGAAAGCCTTTTGAAAGAAAAGCCACATCCAGTGACATTTTCAAATGAACGCATACAAGACACGTAGGCACGCACGTAATAGTATGTATGAATAATGAATGCATGAATGAAAACCTATGTTGTTATATTTTAACTGTATGAAGTAATGCTTACGAGTCTTCGACTCATTTTAGTTTTTATACATGTCCCCCCCATAGGAATTGCATGATCGGGACGGACACGGCCTATGGGGAAGAGCACGGAAGTCTAGGCACGAGTTTTAAACGTACGAGAGGTCTTTTTATTATAAGATTTATGTTTTTCGCTGTAACCGTCTTTTATTATCAAAGCACATTTTATTTATAAACGTGGAGTCTCGCACCCTGGGTATGCAAGTGAAAAGTTTTAAACATGATGGTAATTCCTGTCGTCCTTTTTATAAAAATATTTTGAAAAAAGTCCCACCACAAAGACGGGCATTACACTCATAGAGGCATAGTTCGAATCTCTGCCTCCTTAATACTCAAGAATATATTATGTGTCCCTTCTTTCAAATTTAACCTCATTTATGTAAGCAAACTAACCCCAAATTCACTTTGTTGTTTGCTTTTCTTTTGTCAATACTATTTTGTGCAGAACCACTTCAACTGGAAGATGATTAGAGTGGCTAAATCTTTTAAAGGCTTATACTACTTGCTGCAAGATTTGGCTCCTTCTACAAGAACAATATCTTCTCATTCTTTGGCGTCTTCATGTACTTTCAATTCTGTTAATAATACTCACCGTATGTTGTGTTGTAGACTTGGCCACCTATCTTCTTCTAGAATGCAGCTTTTACATTCTGTTTTTCTAGCATTTAGATTTTCAAATAATACCCATTGTAATATTTGTCCTCTTGCTAAGCAAAAACAACTTCCTTTCCAAATAGTATTACAAAATCTACTTCTATCTTTGATCTCATTCAGTGTGATATATGGGGTCCCTTTTCCACCTCTCGTACCAAGGTTTTCATTATTTCATTTTTATGGTAGATGATTTTAGTCATTACACTTGGGTGTATCATGAAACATAAATCTGACACCAGACAATATATCCAATTTTTTTTTTCAGCTTGTAGAAACACAGTTCAATTCCAAAATCAAAGCTCTACGATCTGATAATGGCTATGAATTCAATATGATAGAATTCAACACATCTTAAATGTTACTAGAGCTCTCAAATTTCAATCAAATATTCCACTTTGTTTTTGGTCTGATTATATCCTTAATTCAATTTACATCATAAATAGACTACCCACTCCATTACTGTCAAATAAATCACCTTTGGAAACTTTATTTTAGAAACCACCCTCATATAATCACCTTAACGTCTTTGGATGCCTCTGTTATGCATCTATACCTGCTTCTCATCGTTCAAAATTTGATGCAAGGGCAGAATCTTGTGTCTTTTTTGGTTATCCTCTAGGAATAAAAGGATATAAAGTACTTGGCCTTTCTACCAAATTGGTTTTCAATTCCAAAGATGTTATTTTTCATTAGGATTTTTTTCCTTTTCATTTATCATTACCACTTTCATCTTCAGATCCATTCTTAGTCATTCATTCCCCTATTATAGAAGATATTCATTTTTAGTCTACACCTATTATAGAAGATATTTATTTTCAGTCATTACCATCTAACAATAATAATGATCCTTCTCCTACACAAAGAAGGTCGATTTTACATAGAAGACAACAGATGGTGGTAGAATCATCATAGGAGATGGTTCACATAACACAGGTATAATATATCTGATCTCTTCTACTCTCTCCAATTCAAAGCTATCTACTATTCATCGTGCTTTTACCTTATCAATTTCCTCCCATTCTGAACCCAAAACTGTAGTCAACCTATTAAACACTCACATTGGAAAGAAGCAATGGTTGCTGAAATAAATGCTCTTGAAGAAAATAAACCTAGTTTTTAACTAATTTACCATCTGGTAAGAAAGCAATTGACTGTAAGTGGGTGTACAAATGCAAATTTAACTCATATGGGACTCTAGAACGTTATAAAGCTAGATTAGTTGCAAATGGGTACACTCAACTAGAAGGTAATGATTATTTTGATACCTTCTCCCATGTTGCAAATATTGTTACCATTCGATGTCTTCTAGCTTTGGCAGCTATATATAATTAGTATTTATATCAACTTGATGTAAATAATGTGTTTCTTCATGGATAATTGAATGAGAAAGTATACATGCAAGTGCCACCAGGTTTTGCAAAACCAGGAGATACATGGGTTTGCAAACTACACAAATCCATTTATGGATTAAAACAAGCTTCCAGGCAATGATTTTCAAAGTTTACATCAACCTTGCTATAATATGGATTTACTCAATCAAAGTTAGATTATTCTTTGTTTACAAAATCATGTTCTTACATATTCATAGCTCTTCTTGTGTATGTGGATGATATTGTCATTGCTTATAATGATTTAAATGCTGTGAGTTCTTTGAAATCTTTTCTACAATCCAAATTCAAGCTCAAGGATCTTGGATCCTCAAGTACTTTCTTGGTCTTTAAGTGGCTAGATCCACTGTTGGCATTTCCATTTGCCAATGCAAATATACATTGGAGATTCTTGTTGGTTTTGGTTTGTTAGCCACCAAGCCTTTCAAATTTCCTATAGAGCAAAATTTAAAACTCTCACCTATAAGATCCTGGGATCTTACAGGAGGCTTATAGGCAGACTGTTGTATTTGACTACTACTAGATCTGACATAGCATACTCAGTTAACACTCTAAGTTAGTTTCTTGCTCAGCCACGCCAACCTCATTTTACTGCAGTTCAGAGGGTCTTGAGCTATCTTAAATCCACACCTGGACAAGGCATTTTCTTTCCCAGTTCATCCAAGCTACAACTACGAGCTTTCTATGATTTAGATTGGGCTGTTGTCCAAATAATTAATTTTATAGAAAGTTAAAAAAGTAGTAGATCCTATTAATAATTAATTTAAAATAAATTGAAGTAGATTTGCCACCCAAACACAAATTAAAATAAAATAATTAATCTTTGGGAATAATGGGTCAAAAATAAAAGAAAAATCATATTATCTTTAAAATTGTACTTTTTAAATATTCAACTATTCGGCTGGATTAAGAAATACTTTCAACTCATCTCATTATTATAATTTTTACAAATTTTTATATAAAATATAATAAATAATTTAATTTTTTTAAATCTTAAAATAATAATAATTTATTTAATTTTTATGTTTTATCTCAACTCAATCACGACACACTCTCCAAACCTAACTCTCTGTGGATTTTTTTTTTTTTGTTGTTTTGTTTTGTTTTTTTAATCTAGAGTTCTCCGTGGTTATTAGAGGGAGGAGAGAGAAAGAACTAGGGCTCGTGGAGAGAGAGCTGAAAATGGAATCGGTAGCAGAGAAGAAGGAATCGGAGATCCTCAACGACAGCAACGGTGAAAATACCCAGCAAACTCTAGATTATTCTTCTTCTTCGTTGTCGGCAACTACTGATAACACTAATACCAGCAACAGTATCAGTAAAGAAGCCCAGGAACGCCAAGCTCGCGACCTCAAAGCTGGCCTTCATCCCCTCAAGGTTTCCGCTCCGTCGCCCCTGCCTCTCTCTCTCTCTCTCTCTCTCTCTCACTACGCACACACGTATATGTCGTGTAATAACTGAATTATTTTGTTGCAAACTCTTCTTCGTGCTCTACAATAGCCTCGGATTTGGTTTCAAGTAATGCTTGAAAAGGACTAATGCTAGGCTGTATGGTTGACAATTTTATGATATTTGGGCTTTTTTCAAACCCAATTTCAGCGTTGACCTAGGAAGATTTGTTAGTTCATTCAGAGATTGGATTGTTTGCTAATCTTATGTATGAAGTAACGTAGTTTTACTATACACACGCTGGAATACCTTCACGTCTGTGGGAGCTTAGGAGCTTTCTGTTGTTTCGAAACCCAAGTCTTTCGTATTGAACTGTTACGGATATTCAGTAAATAGACGATAGGGGGAGGGGACCGAATTGCTGGTTTAGGAAGTACGTGAGGTTTTCCCTTGAGGGGTTTTCCCTTGAGGTGAGGGTCCAAGATGCAAGTGTTTAGTTGAAGAACTAAGCTCGAAAATATGCAATTCTCATCCTAGGATGTGGGTCAAGGCAAACCTTAAGTTTTAACTTTTCTCTTTGCTTGTTTTTAAATTTTATATTTTTTGGGAACTCGATGGAAGAAAATATGGAAGGCAAAAGTACTGCCAAGAGCTCAGTTTTTGCTTGTTTAGCATCTCTTGGGAGATTCTTACCATGGATAATATGAGGAGACAGTACTTGGTCTTCTGGAGAGAGGGATACAATCCCTTGTAATGCAGTTGCAATTCATGAACAATGGAGCAATGAGTCTGTGGACCATCTTTATTACACTGTCAGATGGCTAGTACTCCATGGAATTATCTTCAGTCAGGTTAGGTGGGTTATGCCTAGAAGCATAGTAGATCTTTTTGACTCACGAGAGGAATAGGTGTCGCAAATTCTAGTGTGAAAAAGGGTTCCTACTTGTCTCATTTGGTGTATCTGGAGGGAGAGGAGTGGTAGGAACTTTGAGAATCGGTACAAACGATAGTGGAACTCATGGCTCTTTTTTTCAGCACTCTACTTCTCTGGACAACATCCATAGACTTTAATGTTCACTGTACATGATTTTCTTGTATCCCTTTCTATTTCTACATTGATGACTCTCTTGCAAACACCTTGTTCATCAATTGCGCATTTTAGGGGGTGTTTGGAGAATGAGATGAGATGATAATTCTGTGAATAGTAGTGAAATGGTTTGAGTTAAGATGTTTTATTAGGTTTTGGAAAATGAGAGAGAAAAAGTTGAATAAAAATATTGTAAAGTTAAAATATTGTTTAGAATATAATTTTTTAATATAATTTTTGTTTTGAATTTTGAAAAAGAGTATTGTTTTTTGTGTTTTGTTTAGAAGTTTGAGAAGTTGTAATGATTTGATGAAAAAGTTGTAGATTTGAAATTGAAAAGTGTTTGTGTTTGAGTGATGGTTGGAAAGGAAATTATGAGAAATTTTGAGATGAGACGGTTTGTGTTCCCAAACAAGGACTTAGTGTTTAATGAAATGATTATTCCTTATCAAAAAAAAAATCTTGGGAACTGAGAGTTTTAATTTGTGTGACGCTTAGGCCTTAGATCTTGAGCTATTGAGAACTCATTCAGTTTGGAAGCTTTGAAATTTATGCATGTGCTTTCGAATGTGAGGGTTTATCTTGGTTAGTCCCCATCGAACAAAAAAGGTTTATCTTGGTTTTTAAATAGACAGACTGGGAAAAAATCCTTTTCCTTTTTCTTTTTTTAACATTTTGCTTTATATCTGCATATTAAGCAGACATGGAAACTAAATTTTCCTAATAATTGAACTAGAACTGTAAGGTCATTTAAATGTGTTTGGAATAAATTGAATTTAACTTGTAACATCATTTTACAGTTCTGAGAAGACAACCCCTTAGAGATTGTAATGACCATAGGGATATGTCTAATTTAGATTAGGTGACCTGTTCTAAATCTGTCCTGCCGTTTATGATGTAAGATGATGACTTTGGGTAATCAGCCTGAAATTGATAATTGTCCTAATAATATATTTACACTAACTCTGTGAATCTAGTCGCACCACTAAAAGTTTCATGATATGAATTTCTTTTCATTTATGTGGTATAGGTGCAACAAGCAAGGATCCATTATGTCCTGCCCATTTGCATCCTGAATTAAATTAGTTATTCTTTTCAACCTTGCTCATATGCATTTGTTTACATATTTCACAAAGCATATGCATTCATCTTACTTTTAGAGGTTACATGTTTGTGTACTTGGGCTTTGCCGAATCATGTGGATTAATAAATTCTTATAAAAAAAAACTTTTAGAGGTTACGTATGGCTCTCAAGTGAGGACTTTATTATCATTGTCATTATTTTTTGCCTTTGTCGCTGTTATTCTTAAATTTTGTTTATAAAGCAAGGATATATTAGCATCATGTTAACCATTTCCATCTTCTCTCTCTCTCTCTCTCTCTCTCATACATAGAACAAAACTTCTTTATTTTTATTTTTTGAACTAAAACACTTTTAATTATTAAACCCTATACCAATGAAAGTTCCGAAATGGGAACTTTACCAAGAACAGGCAACTAAGGTGGCTCTTCATTGCCTCTCCTATAGATAGATTATATTTTGCTATCTTAGAGGTTCAATTTGACTATAATTATCCCCTATAAAGATTTCTAATTTGCTTTGAAATTTATTCTAAAAGGTTTGACTGAATGCTTGACTAAGTACTTATATATGATGTTGTTATTCTTTTCATGTCTGAGATCTAAGGGGTTATTTGGAAAAGTTTTTCATCTCATCCCATCTCATTTCCTTCCCAAACATCATTCAAACACAACCACTTTCAAACTAATCATTACATCTTTTTCAAACTAATCATTACAACTTTCCCAAACTTTAAAATAAAAAATAAAAAGCAATTCAATTTTTTCAAATCTCAAAATAAAAATAATATTAAAAAATTTATATTCTAACAATATTTTAATTTTATAATATTTTTATTCAACTTTTTCTCTCTCCTTTCTCAAAACCCAATAAATACTTAACTCAAACTATCTTGCTACTATTCACAAATCATCTTACTACTATCCACAAAATTCTCATTTCATCTCATTTCATTCCCCAAGCATCCTTTAAAACTTTCTTTTTGTCAACTTTTTTTCGCAATGGTATAGTAGTGTTTATTTTTCTTTCATATCTTTGTGATCAGTACAAGTTTGTATTTTGGTACACTCGCCGAACCCCTGGAGTTAGAACGCAAACATCATACGAGGACAACATAAAGAAGATTGTTGACTTCAGTACGGTAAGATCTTGACAAATGCAGATGAGGTTTGAATACTACCTCATGTTAAATTTACTTTCTTGACCCATTGTTTTCATTTGCACTTTTAACATTATTCCTTCACAGGTTGAAGGTTTCTGGGTCTGCTATTGCCATTTAGCTCGCCCTTCCTCCTTGCCAAGTCCAACAGATTTGCATCTTTTCAAGGAGGGAATCCGCCCTCTATGGGAGGTGTACATATAAAGCCTAAGCTAGAATTATTTTGTTTCTCTCTTTATTTATGATTATTTATTTGTAAAGAATTTATCAGAAGTGCGCACAACCTGAGCAAGATTTGTTGTTTCTCAGGACTCTGCTAACTGTAATGGGGGTAAGTGGATAATTCGATTCAAAAAGGTTGTATCAGGGCGCTTCTGGGAAGACTTGGTAAGGGGAAGGCCTGATTTAATTTTCTTTCTTCTCAAGTGTACAGTTTGTCACGCTATATCTGTATTAGAAGTTAATTGCCTTTCTTTCGCAACAACCAAAACTGTTTTTCTTTCACCTTTCAAAAAAATATATTTTCATAATTTTTTGTTGTTGCCATGCTGCTATTATAAGTTCCAAATGGTTTTTGTCAACAAATATTTGTTTTGGGTTCCCAATTTTGACTGTTCTTTCAGAATATGATTTACTCTTAATTTAGTACTATTTTGTTTTTGCACTTACTGATATTGATCTTTGGAACTTTATTCCTGTGATATCCCATATGATAAGCCGGTGGTGTATGGGATCCCACATTGCTTGAGAATGAGAGGTTCTTGCTCTTTATAAGGTTCCAATGGGACTTCAATTGTATCGTATCATTCACTAGTCCTTTTGGAATATAGGTCATGTGACTTGGGTCTTCCATTGGGACGTTACAATTCCTGTGTCCCAAGAAAATCATTTAATAATTGGAACTGACTTATGCCAATTTACAAGCAGTGCCGGTTTCAGTAAACTGAATTTATCATGAAATTTCAAAGACAATGGAGACCTGTTTGCACAATTGCACATATAAGAACTAGCTCTAGATGGGCAAATGTGAAGTGTTTTGATACACTGATCTTTGGATCAGGATAGAAACATAATCTAGCAACTTTCAGTGTGTTTTCTTGGCTTCAACTTCTGTTTCTCCTTGTCTTTCTTGTAATCCGGAGACTTTCAGTTGTCTGCCACTCTTATGTGGTATGCATATGAGGGCTTTGTTAACTTTGCATGTATGTCTTCCATGATGCTTATGGCCTGCAGACATATCTATCAAAACATGTGTAGTATCTATTGTAGTGAACAAGTTTTAGTAATCATGAGCTTCGTGCACGATTGCTTGCTCCATTTCCAGTATTTTGTTTTTTTCAAGATTCTTAGTTAATTGAACCTATGGTAGAAGCATGGAAACTCAGTCCAAGATAACATACAAACTTTGGTAGCATCTTTTCACTGTTTATACCTTTGGGGATCTTACTCTTACTGAAGTGCTTCTAATGAAGTTGCGTTCGTCTTCATAAATACATTTTAGGGATTCACGAGCTGATAACTATAGGAAGACTTTGTGATTGAACTGCATCCAATAATTTTGCATTGACTTTAATTGCACAGGAATTTTGTTGAGTGGTGAAAATACTAGTTGCATATATCTTTCTCTTAGCAGCTGGAACAAATCATGCTACTTTTTACATAATGGTTATATTTGGGAAAATGATTTCCCTTGTTTTCTACAGAAAGTTGTTGCAGACAGCGAGGTATCTCTTTAAATATTTTCCTTGGCAAGATTTAGACCTAATGTATACTTGATCCCACCCCTTTTAGGAATTTTAGAACCCTAGCTTTTATCCTGTAGTCATGAACACAACTTTCCTTTTATTATTGTGGAAGTCGCAGTTTGAAAGTTAGTACTGCTTATCTTGCAGATTCTTGCTTTAGTGGGCGACCAACTTGATTATGGAGATAACATATGCGGTGCAGTACTAAGCATTCGTTTCAATGAGGATATATTAAGTGTGTGGAATCGCAATGCATCTGATCATCAGGTTGGTGAACACACAAATAACTTAGATGCACAAATTAATTATGTAATAGCTTGACCTTGGTTCACTCATGCCAGGCTGTAATGGCTCTAAGAGATGCAATCAAACGGCACTTGAAGCTTCCCCACAGCTATCTTATGGAGTACAAGCCCCATGATGCTTCTCTGCGTGACAACTCATCCTACAGAAACACATGGTTGAGAGGGTAGAGCTCTATGATGGATTCTCTCTTCATGCAACCAGACGAGCAGTGAAAGAGCTCCTGTTAAGGTCACTGCCATGTAGGAAGTTCATTTACTGATTTCATGTAGTCACGCATGCTCTACATTCAAACTACTGTGTTGGGCGAGTAATGATTTGGTAACATCTAAACTGTAGGGATACCCATCTGAAATGAATTTAGTTAAGTTTCAAATATGAATTACATATGTTTATGATAAATTTTATTGTTAGTTGCATGTCTACCGTTTTATGCATATGGGTTCCAATGTTATAAATGAATGTGAAATTGGATCAGGGTGATCGTAGGGGTTTAGTTTCAATAATCAACCGACCGACACCTTGCCACCGAATTGAATGGACCAAAGTTTATGTACAGGGTAACAAAACCAACTTTAGGAAAGCGGTTAGGTGTCTGGTTTGATCTGGATGGGTGATGTGAGAGTAGAATTTGTCTAAAATTGTTTCTTCAGCCTGCCGTCTCCCTGCCTGCGAGTGGCTGCTTTGAACAGTTGAGGGAATGTTTCAAAATCTCTTAAGCGTGATAGCTTCCTTGTTGGGCCCATGCTGGTTATCAAATAACTATTCGTACCGCATCTTCCTCTTTTTTATGTTTCATTTTTCTTAAGTTCCTAAAGTCCTCCATCGGTTTACAAACGCAATGAATTTAAAATGGGGCTGCATTTTTCTTTCACTAGATCACATAGATTGGGAGATGATTCCTTAATTCTCACCCTTGCTAGTTTAGGGCTCGTTTGGGAAGTGAGAATAGATTATATGATAAATATTTTAATAGTAATGAGATTATTTGAATTAAGATCTTTGAGTTGGTTTTGTAAAAGTGTGTAGGTATCTTTGTACATCTATGTTTGGATGTAGAAGTGAGATTAGATGATTTTAACTTTTTATGAAGATTTGAAAAAGTAGCGGATCTTATCAATGATTACAAAGTATTTTTAATGATTAATTAATATTGATGAAAATATTTAAGCAGAAGTCATGTTTGAAGAATTTGTATCATCTTTCTTTACACCGAGCTTCCATTAATAGTTGGTTCAAACCCACTGTTCTATTCTTACTCAATTTCATGATCATCACCATTGCCATTACTTCAAACCTAGGCAACTGAAAACACTGTGACCAACAACAACAAAATCAAGAAGCAACAAAAGCTCAAGAACACTCGCAACATCCACAGATTGCTACATCTTCATCTATGTTGAAGAGGCTCAAATCCATCAACTTCTACACCTATAGATCCCAAGAAATTTCTACCACCTTCGAGCAAACCCCAGAATTAGAGACCCACTATGCTTTCAAGCAGTCCCATGAACAAAAGGAACTCCCACTCAAAAGATCTCCATTTGTGCTTCAAAGGCTCAAATCCATCAACTTCTACAGTTATATATACCAAGGGCCCAACACAATGCAGTCTCACACCACCACCGGTTTGCAGAAAACCCAAGAATACAATACCCATTACAGATCTCAAGAGCTAAAAGGAAACGAAGAAGATGATGAGGAAGATGAGCAAACCCTAGACCAAGAACAAGATCAATACCGGGAGCAGTCCATGGATGAGATTTACAATCGGCTACAGGGTAGGGTGCACATGTTACCAGAAGCAAGTCCGATACCTATTAACGTCTGGCGAGATTTTAAAAAAGTTGTCGAGAAAGATTCCGAAGTCGGCGTTTGCGCATTTCGAAGAGAACAAAGTCGTTGAGACTCGTGGGCCGATGACTATTATGGAAGGGAAATCACGTTGGTGTATAAAGTATAAGACGGTGTTGCTGTCTGTTGTGGAGGAAGACAGAACACATAAGAGATTTCAATAGGAATGGGTCTTTACTTCTTCTTTTTTTAAAGAATAACATATCTTCATTCATCAAATATGCATAAAATCTATACATTGTGTGGCGCTCCCAGCCCCCACTTGGGATTGGATTGTGACTGAAACGACGGGACATGCAACACAGGGCTACATACTCCACGTACATGACAAATAATATGCAATGCTTCTAGATATACTAGCAGTATGCAATAATTAATGCAATGGAAAATATAAGGTTCGTATAAAACTAGGCAACGCCTAAAGCAATTGTCTTAGCACATGGTACCGTAAGACTATGTAGAACCCAAACATTGCCTTCAACATAAAATTCATATCAAAAGTACCCAATGAAAGATATGTTCATTGTCTCCCAAAGCACGGGACCATAAAAGCAAACTGATTTCACAGAAGCCCTTTAAGTCATTTCTTTTCACAACAAAACATTTTAGGTTCCTAATCTCCTCACTACTACAGTTCCATCTTGAGTTAAGCATAAAAAGATCCCATGTGACTTATGGGGCTAGGGTGCCATAAGTCCTAAGTCCTTTGCAATCTCCTTTGCCTCAACAGTGGTCTCACTAGCTCGCTCAAGAAAACTTGATACTTGGTCCATATTCCACTAAAATTTTGAGTTCTTTATTGGGTCGGTAAGCATAATATCGAACTCAGCCTTGCTAAGACTAGCTAATATTTCCTGGAGAAGCGGGGCAGTGTACTTCAAAACGTCAGCAGTAAAGTCATGACGAGCCTTCACGGTAAACTTGTCATCTATCATTGTGCCATCTAGGTTATGGTTCTATAGTATCTGGGGTACCTATCACAACTTCTACCATTTCGAGTGGGGAATGGTAGTAGAAACTACTACAATGAGATTTCGAGAAATCTTAGCAAGTAAACATACAATGTACAATGATTAACATAAGCATACAAGTGGCAAACCGTGGAATGCATGCATGAACATGTACTTGACACATGACGTGACTCAAAACTTGACTTATGCACTTGACCTTTTTCAAAAGACATGTAACAGATTTTTTGGATCTTTCGGAAAAATATTCTTTTGACATAATTTCATATATTATCATATCATGTGATCCATATCGTATCGTATCATATCATATCATATCATATCATATCACATGATCCGTATTATGTGAACTCAGTGCCTTGTTCTTATAACATATGGTGGACACATCACGGTTCCCCTAAGCATTGTCTGTTCCTGCTAGTTACTACACCACCAATGGTTCGTACACCGTGGTGAATACGTCTTATTCATATTCATTATAACACGACAGTATTTCGTCGAGTTATTAGCCTTAGTCATGACACCTACTAGCATTAGGTGCTACCTCACTCCAGCATCCTTTCCAAAAAGATTCATTCGAGGCACGCCGACGGTTCTTTGTCGACCTAGGGGTTACCACTCTATTCTTAAGTGCTCCAAAGTGGACAAATGAGTTCCACTAGGACATTCCCCCGTCCTAACATTTGAGTTCGTGATAAAACATTTTTTTTTTCTGACACTTTTATTTTTGTTTTAAAAAGACCATTTACCCAAATGCATGTGACATGAGACTTAAGACATGTACCTTCTTATACTAGACATGTGACATATGAGATGTCGTGCATGAAATCATCAAGCGTAACATATTCAATTCATGGCATGGAAACATAGGACATGAAATATTAAAACAACTTCATGAACATAGAAGAACATGACTTGGCTGAAACATCAAAGGCATGTAACATAGAGAAATTTCACTTTAACATGTTCCAAATTTGAAGCATAATAGATAAAAGTCATGGCATGGATGAAACGAACATGGAATCATGGAAACATTACAAAAATCCAAAACACATAACACCACTATAACCGAATCTTCATGATATGTGAAACATCAACATAACCTCAAGCAAAACCAAAACATATACATGTGAATCATGGCATTTTCAACATAGATTCGAATCATATAACCTCTTTCATGATCTTATACAAAGTCAAAACAATATATTCAACCAAGCAAAACATAGATTAATAATTAAAGGTAATCAATAACAAAGAAAATTTACATAAGTATATACGTATGTTAACCAAACTAAGTTGAGTGTATGCTTAGAAAAATCCTTCAAGAAAACGATAGCAAGCTGTAAATTGGATGTACAACTTGTTAGAACAAGGGTTTCAAATCCTTAATCCGTGTGCATGAGTGTGTAACGTTTTTGGGGTTGTCACTCATTCTTGGAGACTTCAAAACCATTCGGTTCTAGGGTTTTTAAACATGAAAATCCTTCAAATTTCGTGTGACTCTTGGCTAAATTTTGAACATGTGTATAGCTCATGTGGGTGGCCGATTGTGTGGAGGATCTAACCTCTCAAAGTTTCAGCTCCCTCTCCTTTCTTGGAAAACCATAGGTTACTTCAAGATGAAATAACCTTGAGCTCGTGTGTGCTTTACAAGAATCTAAAATTCTTTGGAGATTTCATCATCTCCTTGAGTTAGGTGTGAGTAGTGTGAAGAGAAAATAGGAAAATACGAGATCCTCACCATGGCTTCCTCCTTGCTAGTGCCGTGGTCCTCTCTTGAGTGTAGAGAAGAGTGGTTTCTCTTCTTTGGTTGGAACGAAAGTGAGAGAAAGTGAGAAATCTTCAAGTGTTTGTGTGAAGTAGTTTGGAGAAGATGAGAGCATGATCAATTTAACAAATAGCAAAGAAAGAAGACTTGGGCATGTGTCTTTCTTCCTCTTATATAGAACTCTCCTCAATCTCTCATTGGTTGCTTGTAATCCGTTGCTTGAAGGACAAGTGTACTCTCCTTTTTCCCTTTAGTCAAATGCCTCTTCCTCGTGTAGATCATTGGATTGCCTTGGGAAGGTGAAAAGGCTTGGCTTGTGGCATGTGACCCTTTCGTCTTGGTTGAACCCTTTGTCCTCTAAGTCCCTTCCATTTTTGTCGAGATGCAATTTACCTCAGGGCAAAAAGGTAAAACAATCACCAAGTCCCTTCATCTTCCAAAAAGTGAAGCTTTGCATGTGTGACACATGGCACAGGCGTGTGCCTTGCCCTAGCCGTCCACTTCCTTCTCCAAATCCCATGATGATTTTTCATCTTCTAATGCCCCTTCTCGAGGTGACCTTTCACTTACCAATGGTTCCTTTTGTAATCCTAATGTGACAAGTGGCATGTGTGAGTATGCCTTTGGGTGTAGTGGCCGAAAATATGAGGGTAGGTTAGTCATTTTGTGCTTGGGTTGGTTGGCGTTCTCTTGGGCTTGGGTTGCTAATTACAAGTCCAAGGCCTCTATCCAACTAGACCTATTCTCATGGCCCTAAAATACTAAGGCAACGAAAATAATTATGGATGAAATCTAGCTAAGTTTTGGGTTGTCACGCAATGTTTCTCAATAAGAATACATTTTTTGATGAACTTTGGATACTCTTCAATCCAAACCACCCCTCTTCACATAATAATGCTTGTTTGGCTAGTAAATGTGCAACAATGTTGCCCTCTCTTGGTGTGAATCTAATGAGCCACTGGTCTCGACAGCTACCAAAGCGTTTAATGTCTTTAATGAGTTGACCATACCATGAGCAATTCTCCTCTGAGATGTTAATCTTTGTAATCACTAATCTAAATCACCTTCAAATATCACTGTGTAATCCAATTTCTGAACATAGAACCATAGCTCTCCATAAAGCTTTAATTTATGTTATCTATGGAATGGATATTGACTCTTCCTTCATAGAAATTGTTGTAATTACCTCCCCTTTCTAGTCCCTTATGATCATCTTGTTGTTCTTTACATCTAAAGATGCATCCCAATTAGCTTTGAAGAAGTTTTCACCTGGTTTATGCTATTTTACTCCTCTGTCTACTCTTTCAGTTGAATTGGTTTGCTTACTCAATGTGCCTTGACCTTGTTGAAAATCATCTAACTCATTTTTTGCTTCAATTATTAGTGATTTTAGGCTCTCGAACTTCTCTTCAAAAATGAATTTATTCCTTCTATACCAAATTCTTCTTAAAATAACAACATCTTCCTCCACTTCATGTGCCTTTAGCCGATTAATTATATCCTCCCAAATACTGGAAAAACCATCCTCTTTGTTGTGCCATTTTTGAACAAGACTTTGATCATCTGCCCAAACATCAGTAGATGCAATACAACTCCATAAAGCATGACTACTAGTCTCCACTATTGTTTTCACAGATAGGACAATTAGCATTATTAGTTATTTGCCTAAAAAATAACTTTTTTTTGGTAGGAAGAGCATCACTAACGACCTTCCAAAGAAAAAACTTTAACTCCATTTGGCACATTCATATCTCAGATTTTCTTCCATTCAATAGAGCTCCCTTTACTACTTAATGCTTCTGCTTTCTCACTTCTTCTGTTGGCTTCTAAGTGATATGCACTCATGACTGAAACAGGCCATTCTTACTAAAACCCCAGATCAATTTATCTTCCAACTCCAATCTACTAAGTAGCAAACTACAGATAACTTCTACCTCTTTCTTCAAATATTTCTCTAATTAGAGCCTAGCTCCAGCAATCATTTTCACTTTCTATGAGCTCCTTTACATTAGCTTCATTGTTAGGAATTTTCACTAGAGATTGTACACTGAATGTACTTGGTGATGATAACCATTTATCTCCCCAGATCTTTATATTACTACCATTTCTTGTATTACTGTTTTGATGAGAATCTCCTTGCCTACCTGAATGAGAAAGTTATTCGTCCAATTTTGCACTTTATGTCGTACTCTCTCTTTTGATTCCTTTAAAGGTTTTGTACTTTGACTTTCCAATCATTTAGGGCAACCCTCAATTTTCTCAAAATCTCCACTCAACCTTGCTCATGATTCTCTCACTATATGTGCATGAATATCCCTACTAGTATTTTTCCTGAAGAAGATGTTGGTCTTATGCATATTTAAACATTGGCCTGAAGCTTGTTTATACTAATCCATCAATTGTGCTACATTCCCCATTCTTTTAAGTTGGCTCTACAAAATAGTATGCATTCATATGCAAAAAGAAGATGATTTTTCCTACTTCCTCCTTGTTACACTGATATGCCTCAAATATCTCCTTTGTTTTCTAAAAAGTTTATCAATGAACTGAGCCCTTCTGCACAAAAGAGAAAAAGGTAAGGAGATAATGGATTTCCTTGCCTTAAGCCCCATGTAGGAATTATTTTTTCACATGGTTGTCCATTCACTAACACTGAGTAATTCACTATTGTAACACTCCATAACTAAATGCACCCACTTTTGACCAAATCTCAATCTCATCATAATCCCCTCCAAATACTTCCATTCTACCCTATCATACGCTTTAGAGATGTCTAATTTCCATACTTCATTCTTTACATTTTTTCCCGAGTTTTCATAGAATGTATTACTTCATACGCCACAATGATATTGTCAGTGTTGAGCCTTCCAGGAATGAAGGCACTTTGATTTGATGAAATGATCACTGGAAACACCTTTTTCAGTCTATTGGCAATAGTTTTAGCTATTGTCCAATACATTACATAGACTTATAGGACGAGGCTCACTAACAGACTTAGGTTTTTGTACTTTAGGTATCAAAGCAATACAAGTAAAATTTATAGAAGGGGAAGATTCATCACAATTTAAGAATTTAAGAACAACTATGCTAACCTCATCCCCTACTAAAGTCTAGTAGGATTGATAGAAACAGGCCCCAAATCCATCAGGACCTAGGGATTTTAAAGGGGCCATTTGATTAAATGCTTCTTCAACCTCCACCTTGGTGAATTCTTTCTGTAACTCCATATTCATCTTTGTTATCACTCTTGCCTCCACATGTTGTAAACAATTCTCTAAAGCCTCTACTGTGGGATCCATTGTTTGATAGACTTCTGTGTAATGGCTATGAAAAGCCTTTTCAATCCCTTCTTGGTTTGTTCTAAGAATTGATTCAGAGTCAATGATTTGTAGAATCTGGTTTTTCCTCCTCCTTTGAGTGGTACACGCATGGAAATACGTAGTATTTCTATATCCAAATTGGCACCGATTCCTCTTAGCCCTTTGCTTCCACTTTATATCATTCTACTTTAACATATCACCTACTTCACTTTGTAAATTTTTTATCATATTTACATTCTAAGGCCCCTCTGTTGCTTGTAGCTTTCTAATGAGCTCATATTTTTCTTTGAGTTCTTTCTCTATAATTGGGCTTCTCTACTTCCTCCACCTGGATAGAGCACTACTACAGTTACTTAGAGTATTTTGTACTCTTTCCAGATGATGCAAAAATAAACTACCACCTTGCCATTCTTGCTCTATTATGTTTGCACATTCCTCTTCTTTAATCCAATTAACTTCGAATCTGAAAAATGTTCTTCTCTTATACTGCCTCCTAAAACCTCTTGTAAAGGACAATACAAGAGGTTTATGGTCTGAGCATATTTTAGCTAAACTTTCTAACCTAACTCCATTGAACATACCTTTCCATAAAATATTTGCCACTGCCCTGTCCAATTTCTCTTTTGTAAAGCTTTCATCTGCATGCTTATTACTCAAGATGTACATATCCCCAATATATTCCAAATCAAACAATTGATTCTCTTCAAGAGCTATTCTAAACAACTCCATCTAACTCTCGGGCCTTGCTCTTCCCCCTTCCTTCTCATAGTGGAACATAATTTCATTAAAATCACCAATCACTAACCAAGCTATGTTATTGGGTTTAAGCCACTTCAAAAGCTCCCATGATTCTTTTCTTTTTCTTAGTTCTAAATGACCATAAAATCCATTAGGGAGCCACCTAGTGATATGAACGCGGGAATGGAATCCATTGAACCCACAAACAATTTGAAAACTCACCCAAGAAAGTCAAAATCAAGTCAATGGATGGAGAACCTAGACCAAATGAGAACTCGTTTCAAGGACCTAGATTATATTAAAATCTAGACCCGTTGAAAAACCTGTCTCAAGAACCCAGATTACAAGGAGGAACGCCAGAAAGGTTGTGATTTGTCTTGGATAAGTTCAAAAATTCAATCAAGAACAAGAGGAGATAAACTCAACTCACAATGAATAAATTCATCAAATTTCATAAACTGATTAAAATGAGGCTACAAAGAATATTTAAAGCAAAACCTAATCAAACCCTAGCCAAAATAAATCCCCATCTTCCAAAAATGCCCCTAAGTGAATAGTGTTGCATCTACAGTGTCACTACAATACTCGCTACAGTAAAACCCTAACTCAAACCCTAATTCAATAAAATACCCCTTGTGTGAATAGTGTCGCATCTACAATGCAGCTACAGTACTCGCTACAGTAAAACCCTAACCCTAGTTTAAAAAAATAATAAATTTCCCAGCATGCCCTTGCATAGGCCCCCCTTAAGTCATTCCCATAATTTTCCAATTATTCTAAACTAATAAAATAAGTCATTTAAATGAATTAAACAAGTTGAAAGCCTTCAAGTGCCCAAAGCTTTTTAAATCATATTGTTGCCCTCTTCTATAGCTTATCAAATGAATCAAAACTGGATCTTCATCCTTCAAGCCCATCTTGAATGTTGGGCACTTGCTAAACTCATCCCAAGTGGATTGTATCTATTCTTGCATTGTCTCATTGATCTTCTAGGCTCTTGACCTTGTAATTGGCTCATCTGGAACTTTTAAAGAATCTTTAAGACTAGGTCCATGTTGGTGTCCATCACCTAGTGTTTAGATTCTCATCACTATTCCAAACACTAATATGTCTCAATGAATAATTAAGAAGTTCCAAATCTGTATCTACCCCCGACAAGATTGCCAATTCCCCACTTCTTCCAGCTAGATCAACTTCAAAACAACCATCATATCTACGCTTTCTTCTTAGACCTTCCAATTTAGATGCCTTAAACAGTGTCTCCATTAGAAACACCACCTTGGGTTTATTTCCTTTGTCGTGATACAAAGGTCTTTAACTATCTGAGGGTTCTCAAGCCCTCGGTAGTTCCAACTTAATAGATTCATTGATCCCAGCGGGGATGACTAGCAGCCTCCACCAATAACAAATTGTTTCCACACTCTCCTATGTTTTGAGCAACCTTAAGCTTCTTCCCATCCTTTACCTCAGCAATCCTTATACTCAGGCCCAAGTTTGAGCGTTTTCTAAGAGAAGGTAAAGATGTAGACTCACCTATAGCTCCGAAGCCTCTGGCGCTCTACTTCCAGCTTCTTCTCACTACTCCTTCTTTCTTCTGACCTTGAATTGTAAAGGTTTCATCTTCATTCAACCAGTTAGATTCTAATAAAGGGACTAAGTTTATCTCAAATCCAGTGTCGGGCTTTTTAGTTTCTTTATCTGCAAGTGGTCTATCTGATATGGACCCTGCTAGGCCTGAATGTAGATTCCTCTCCAGAGTCTTATTTACATTTTCCCCAACTTCCTCAAGATCATCACTGATTCCCTGCATACTCTCCGCACTTCTCGCAATATTCTTTAAGGATAAACTTTGATATGTTACTTGCCCTATCATATTTTTTTTCCAAATTACCCCTCATCCCCCCTGTATCACCGCAATTTTCTCCTACAATCACTAGCTCTTCTAAAGCACCGTGCTTTGGCAGGGCTCCTCCATGCATTGGTCTATGACTAGACTCCGTTGGACTAACTGCTTCCCTTTGCTGCGTTTTGTGGAGTTGATTGTTGAAGGAATTCCAAATTTCTTCACTAGTTCCTTGGAATCCAAAAAATTTGTGACAAATACCATTCTTTGCCCTTAACCATGGTCCGAATTGGCTCTCTTTGTCCATGTTGTAGTTTCTGCTCCGTTCACCATTCAAACACCCTAAATCCCCATGAACGATTTTACCACATCTTAAGAAAATTTTCAGTAGCTTCTCATATCTAATTGGCACCCACATACTCTGTGAATTCACATTTACAGTACGCGACCCTGAGCTATAGCTTTCCTAAAATCTTATTTAATTTTTACCCTTAAGAAGCTTCCCTAGCCCACACCATCTACCGGCACATCAACTTCCAGAAGCCTACCTATTGTGCTTCCAATTTTTTCTCCTATGCATGGAAGATCATGCATCTGAATCCAAAATTGTTCATAATTGAAAGTTATCAAGTGCGGTTGCATTGTGCCTTCAAAATGGTTTCGAACAAATAGATGACTGTCAAACAACCATGGTCTTCCTACCATAACTCGATATCTATTATCTCGGTTTGTAAAGATAATAATGAATGTATTCAAGAGAATCTCCGAATGACATCTTTACTTATATGTCGTTCAATGCAAATTAGTCCAATCAGACTACGTTCTACCCACTTACGTCTCTCATACAGATCTTCAATATTAATCCCTATTTCTGCTTGTTGTTCGTTGTTGAGCTTCAATTGTTCCCACTTTGCCCCTAAATCTTCCATATTCTCTCTCCCTCTGATCACTCTCCCGCTCACCCACTTGATTGTAAAACACTCTACTCCCATGGAGTAGAAACTGACTACCCCTTCTCCTCGGTCGCCTTTCAGAGAAGACGAGATAAAGAAGACTTTTAGTAATATGTTATGTATATTGCAAGTTTCCTCTAATGGGTCTCTACTTTGGGAAATGATAAACTTACCATTGAATAACAACTATATAATAAAATAATATTATTTTAAATATTATTTTGATTTTTACTTTTGATTTGATGTGTTTAAATTTAATAAAAAAATTTAGTATATTTAAAGTTATCTATAAGTTGTGAATGAGTTGTTAGCTTATCACTACACCTCTACTTTTGCATGAGAAGTTGTGCATCTTTTACTTGTTGTTCAATCAATGAATAGTGGGTGAGATGAGTTGAAATCTACTGGAATGAGATGAGACATGCTCGGTTGTATGTTTGGATACACAAACACACTGGTCCGTACGAAACACACTCATTTCACTTGTATTTCTGAGTGCCCAAATGGACCTTTAGTGATTGCAAGAAGTTCAAGGCTCCATGTTAGTTCTAGTAAGAGGGTGATGCCACCCGCCTTATACGAGCAGGTAGCCACCCTCCCTACACCCCATTCTCGCCCACATTTGGTTGTCGGACAAGTGGATTGACATGACCATTACCTGTCTAGCCCAGCCACCTACAAAAAAACATAAGAAAATTGTAGCCCATGGCACAAAATTGAAAATTCATCAAACAAGCAAATAAAATCAATAAAAAATCTTAGATTTGTGCACAAATTTGATGAAACAAGAAACCCACAGTTATGGTTGTGGGTTCGAAACTCATTGTTTCATAGCAACGGTCGTGGGTCTCTACATCCACAGAAATGATTGTCGGTCAGAAGCTCATAGACCTACAACTGCGACAATGGGTTGAGGCATGAGGAGCAAGGAAGAGAAGAGAAGGGGGCGGCTGGAGGAAAAAGTAAGAGGCAGTGGCGGACCTAATGTCTAGGCATGTGGAAAGGGCTGGCCAAAAATTCTTTAGTCTTCCTAGGTCCATTTTGTCCCTTGATTCTTCTAGAAGGTTTCTAGCATGCTTGACAAGTGGCAATTCCTCTAGGGTAGGCGTGCAAGCCACCTCTTGGTTTTTGCCTTACACTCCTCTCTCCCCCTTAGTCCACTTTCAAGTCCAGATTCATAGTGCAATACATGAATGACACATGGCACTAGTGACAAGGGTTTGGATCATGAGCATAAAGCCATTAGAACTAGGTTTCTAAATAGGGCCGAAATTATACAAGGCATTCTACGGTTACTCCCTTCTTGGGCTCAAGTTGCTAAATCAGAGAATCTAAGGCCTTCCAAAAAATAACTAAAGCTCTTAAAATGCTATGGAAACTAAGAATTAATTATATGGACCATGCTTAGGCAAGCTCGGGTCATCACATTAGTTCCGTCGATGCCCTCCAAGTGGTGAGCACTTTAACTCATGTGGGGCGCGTACTTGTCCTTCGTACGTTGCTAGCCAAAGTGGCTAGCACTTTAGTTTTTGTGGTTCTTGTTGAGGTTTGAAGCACTTTAACTTCTTGGACCTTTGTGCTCAGCCACCAAGGTGGAAAGCACCTTGGATGGCGAGCATTTAACCTTTTATTGTCCTTACCGAGGTTGCAAAAACTTTACCCCTTTGTGATGCCCACTGAGGTGTCTAATACTTTGGCTAGCGAGCACTTAACCTTCCATTGGCTTCGCCGAGGTCTCAAGCACTTTACACCCTTGTCCCCTGCAAAGGTTGCGACCACCCTACTTCTGTCCACTTTACACATTGTTTGGTCGGGGGCAAACACTTGATCTTTTTAAATTGCTCATCGAGTTTACGAGCACTTTAGCCCCCTGGGGTGGGCTCTTTCACTTCCGTAGTGCTAGCTTAGGTGGCGAGCGCTTTGATCCTTGTGAAGGCTTTAGCTCACTAAGGTTCCAAGCACATTGCTCTCCGTGTTTGCAAATGCTTTAGCTCGTTCCTAGCCAAGGTGGCGAACACATTAACTCCCATTGTGCATGTCAATGTGTGAAGCACTTTTGATCTCCAAGGGCTACCACTTGCTCTTTCATGTTGCTCACTGAGGTGGGAATCACTTGAACTACTATGGTGCACACAAACGTTCCAAGCACTTAAATCCCCTTGGTGCCCGCTCGGGGTTGCGAGCTCTTTTCCCTGTCAATGTTCCTCGCATAGCGGGCAAGCGATTTGGTTCCCTTGATGCCTGTTGAGGTGGCGAGCTCCTTGATTCCCTTTGTGCGCCCTCTTAAGGGTGGGTACTTTCCCTTTATACATTTCTTCCCGAGGTGGTAAACATTTTGGATCCCGTGGTACTTGCCTAGGTGGAGAGCACTTTGGTTTGCTTTTGCACTCGCTTGGGGGCAAGCACTTCCCCTTCCCATGTTGCCTGCCCTAATGGCGAGCTTGATACTCCTTCATGATGATCCCCTCTGTTGCGAACATTTTGCTTCCAGTGGTGTTCTTCTCGTGGTTTGAGCGCTTTCTGCATCCACGTTCCCCACCAAGGGCCATATGTTTCCTTCCTATAGTGCTCCTTGAGGTGTCGTTCTATCTTTTCACCTTTCGTGTGTCAGTTGCATCTCGGTTCGTGCTAATTCTTCTTCCCAATGCATTGAAGCTATCATTTTGCTCAGATATGAGGCTCTCATTTGACTCAAACCCGTTCAATGTCCTAAGCACTTAGTCCCTTCGATTTGTCCCATTTCCCCTCTAATTCCATCGTCTATGTTACAACTCAGGCCTAGAAATGGCCATTCTACTGGTCTTCATGCCAACATTTCATCATTTTTCCCTCTTGCCCCTCGCCGAACCCTGGCTCTGAAGTGTTCTTATTTTGATCTTTCATCTTTCATATGTCAGTTGCATCTAGTGTGATTATTTTGATCTTTTCATCTTTTAGGTGTCAGTTGTATCTCGGTTGGTATGATTTCTTCTTCCCAATGGACTGTTCTTATCAAAATTTTGAATTTCGTTTTGGTGACCGTTCTATTTGAGGTACCAGAACAAAATATTTCAGTACCGGTATGTTTCGATTTACTGTTTTGGGATAGTCATTATATGGATAAATTATTATATATATATATATAAACAATTGGACAGGTGATTACTCACTCTTTAATTAAAATATTTATATATATAAACAATTACATACATAAAACAATTATATTTCAAAATAACTAGAATATATATGTAATATATATATATATATATAGTTGCTTAAATGTAATATATATATATATATATACATGGATAAAAATGTAGTTGCTGAAATCGGCTCCACGAATCAACAAATTCCTATCACATCACACAATTCACGAGCTTTTTATCAGTGATATCACTTTGATTGTTGTGCCTACAAGGAGATAGGCGCATGGATCCCACGCGCCGTCAAAGATTCTGAAGTCTATCGGAGTTGGTCCAAAATATAACCTATCCATTTTCACCTCTATCTTACTGCTTTACTTGTTGTTTTCCTTACTACTTTTGGTAGATTTTGCTAGGATACTCTTATATCTAAAGAGTTCAGTAAAATATTTGAACCATTGGCGCCTGACGATCACCACCTCCTCTTTGGTCCCTTGGTGGTCCCTCTCCGCCACAACCCATGAACCCCACTTTTTTTAATTTGCCTCCTGTGCGAGAATCACACACTCCTTTGGGAGAGTGTGGAGTTTTGCGACGACGTATAATGAGATGGAGTTCGAATTTTTTATTTGGCTTTTTATTATAAGAGTTGTCCTATTTAGCCACAAGATCGTGAAGACAAGGAAGTGGACTTCCTTAACAGCCACTTCAAGACAAAATGCAATCACTACAATCACCATGGCCTACGGTCATGGAACTACAATCCCACTCTCGGATTGTATAAAAACCACAACTTTGTGTGGATCCCTCTTAGCAAGGTAGGGTAGGAAGGACTTATTTGTTTCTAGTGCCCATTTCTTTTTTCTTTTTATATATTGCCGCATTAGTTAAGAAATAGTGTTTGTTGGTGTCCCCTACCCCTTACTCATATATTTATGTATCCCTTAATTATAATATATCTTCCTTAGAAAAAAAGATATCACACTGACCAAAAAGGACAACCTCCTCATATCACACAATCCATGAGCTGAGCTCTTAGAACGAAATGGTCACCAGCAGTTGGAATGGTCATATAATTGATATCACTCACTTTGGTTAAGCCCAAACCGGAATGGAACAGTCACAACAGCTAGGCTTCCTTCATGACTTATTTTGGACTGAAATGTCCATTCCGGTCGAAACGAAACATCGCACATATTCGTGCTGGTTACTTTTCCACCATGAAAAATTTAGCCATTCCGGCCAGAACAAAACAAAAAACAAAACATTGGTTCTTGTCATTTAATTGAGAGCCGCTCAACATCCCAAAGCCTTCATCCCTACAATTCCTCTCTTTTTCCCTCTAATGCCATCTTCCATGTTACAGCTCAAGCCTAGAAATGGCCATTCTACCGTTTTCTCCCTTTTTCCTCTTTCTTCTCTCTTGGCCCACGCCAAACCCTAGTCCCAAAGTGTCCCCTCACTGTCAATCTTGGTTTCCAATAAGCCTTTATGGGCAAATATGTTGCTCCCGCCCTTATATGTCCCATTCGGTTGTCCATTGGAGTCATGCTCTCATCTTCATTATTTGCTGGTAGGGTTTCTTCTTGGGCTAGATAATCTCTAGGTGTTGCCATTTTATTGCTTTCCCTTGCTAGATTCTCCATTTGTTAGGCGTTGGTGTTCTTTTCTTAGGGTTTTGAAATAATATTGTTGTGGTCGCATTAGGGTTCCAGCATTTGTGTTTCAGCCTCCATCCACACAGTGCTTGTTATCTCACTCGCTTGAGGTCTACTAGGTTTCAAGTTTTTATTTTTTATTTGTGTGTACATGTTGTACTAGCAGTTCCTATTTTGGCCCCTGAACTTTTTAGTGTTTCTAATATGGTCCACGTTTGGTGACTGTAGTTGATGCTTTGTGTGTATTTTATGGTTGCATGGACATGTGTTGTTAGACTATTTTTATTGTTCAATTGTCTCCTACTAGACTATGGTTTTCACTTTGGCATGAGTTATTGTTAGACTATTATTATAAGCATCCGTATTATGATTTTTTAGCATTCGTTTACCCAAGTAAACTTTACACTTCTCACATGGGAAATCAAGCACATGCATTGCACGATTCTCAGCTAGTTAATTTTATAAAGGAAAAAGTTGAAGGTAGTTGATTTTGGGGACCCCTTTGCGCACGAAATCGATGTGGCTGCCCTGGGTTAAATGAAACGGTGCGCACGGGCTCCTTGCTGAAGATGAAAAATGTGCTCCTCCTTCCAGCCTTGTGAAACGGTGCGTACTGAAGAATTGCATATTGTTCTGAAGCTGAAGCTTCCTTCGCATCTCTTCTCTTCGTGGCCATCAATGAAATCAAACCGAAGATGTTTCCATGGAATTGCCATCGTGAGTGAGCGTCTCCTTCTCCAAATTCACAGCTGAAGATTCTTCCTTTCTCCGAGGTTCGAACCCTAGCCCTAGGCAAATTTTTTTGGTTTCTATTCAAAATCAAATTTTCTTGCATTGTCTGACAAAATAAAATTTTGCTCAGGTACACTTAGAAATACACCCTTTAGCACTGCAAGGGAAGATATGGATGAATTTAGAATATCAAAAGACTTTTTATGTCTAAGGTGATATGTCTGAAATTTTATTTTTGGCTAGTTACACTATGAAGCATGGGTGAGATTTGTCATCCTTGGCATTATTACAGTTGGAGTTTATGCATTTGTTTGATAGTAATTACCAAAAGTAAGGACTGAGTTTGGTGAGTTTTGTAAGGAAGGAGAAGATAGCGTGAGCTTTACATGGCTCTGATACCACACTAAAGGAAGTAAAGGACGTAGGTGAAGTGTTTGAAGAAAGACCTCTGTGAGGATTTCATTGAAACCATAAAATTTACAAGTATCAGTGTTCTATTATATACAACGCAAAGACCCTTTGGTCCCCAATACGTATTGTTGCAATGTAAGTAAATTAACATTTAACAAGCATTTCATTTGCATTTAAAAAGCAGACTTGGGACCACTATGAGAAATTCTGTTATCACCAAAATTCTCTCTAAGTATTTGGTGAAATTAGATGATTCAATTTTAAAATGAGAAATACAATCATGTGTGTTTGAATTTGTCATGTAGCATGTTTGAAGTGTGTTTATCTTTTTCCATTAGTCTATTGCAGTTGTATTTTTGGGTCTATTGCAGTTGTATTTTTTGGGTCTCTTGCCTTGTCGCATAGAGCTCAAGGACTGGGGCTTACAGATTTTGACAATGGCTGGGGAGCAAATCTTTCAATGCCCCCTGCAGAAACCTTCACCGGAAACAACGGATGCCAAATAAATCTAACCTTCAAACCTTAGTGATCAAGCTTGGGGCTGTATCACTCACCCAAAGTCGGCTTGATTTATGAAAAACTAAGTTCGAGTTTGGCTAAAAACTTGAGTTGTATTTGAGTACTCAAGTTGAACACGGCTCAACTAAAAAAAATTTTGTTCTTTCTATTTTATTGTTTTAAAAGAGGTAATAAATAAATGAATATGTAAATACATAAATGGGATAATAAAGAAGTTGATCAATTTCCTTTAGTAAATAAATCGACCATGTATCGAGTTGCCACCCATCTTGACCTTTACACCCCAACCTTTCCCATTCATAGCTTTTGAGGACTCATGATTTAAATGGTTCAGCAAGAGATATACCTTTTGAGCATGAAAATCATTTTGAAATAATCATATTATTAGGTCAACTCCTCATATGGTCATTATACTTGTACAAAAATCATGGATCATTCAAAGGTTTATATACTTATATACTTGATGTTTATAGGAGTTTTTAGAAACTTGCACAGGTGATCATTGTGAAGCAGGGCATCGTACCTTAGACACCTTGTTTCATTGAATGGCACAAACACAAGAGTTCCTTACTCCCTCAGGTTCCCCATATTCTGACACACTATAAACAAAAGAAAAGTGAGAAGTGTAGTAGAGTCGGTCTAGCTAAAAGACTAGAAGTATGTAAATTGTCATCAGCCTAAGCTTTCAATACACAATTGTGATGGTGGGTTTTGGTTCCAAAGCTTCCTTATCTTTCACCATAACAGCTACTAGCTAAATAGTAAATAATTTCTCTTATTCCCCCATATTTAGTTTAGAAAAGGTTTGCTCTATTTGACTAGTTTTTTCCATCTGCTTTTAACTCTGACTAAACACCCACTGAATTTGTTGTTGATATGTTGTTTGTTCTAACAATTTTCACATAATTGTAATAATCTAATAGAAAGAAGCTCATCATAAAAGGAAAGCGGGTGGGCATAAATGGATATATTTCGGTACTCCTTACATAGTATATTTCGGTTGTTTACTTCTTGTGGCAATTCCATATTGAGAGTTTCGGTTCTGCCAGGGAGTAATTTAAACTAGTGACCTAAAAGAGAGGAAGCATGCAGTTTGTTATCCATAAAGAGTTCTGCTATTTACAAGCCACTGTTTTTAAGTTTGTAAGTTTCTTTTTGTTAAATCATTTTAGAGAGTCATACACTAGAGTGCCATTGAATGTTTCCTAGTTTTCCAGTTTAATGTTTCTAATTTTGATATTTTACATACCTCTTGTTTGTTGGTTTATAATCAGGGGTTACCATACTCCAACTATTTCAAATAGGCAGATAAAAGTGAAGAAAGAGAAAAAGAACTGGTGAAGATAGAAATTGAATTGTTAAGGAATTAGGAAGAGCTTCGAAAAAGAGAGGAAGAAATTGTGAAGAGGGAGTTGGGAGTCCAAAATGACCAAGTCGAGGTCCAAAGGCAACAAGCAGACATCCGGCCTGAACTCACACTTCTTTGTATCTATTGGGTGTTGTCTGTATTAATTTTGTTGTATTTGTTACGATCACAGTAATAGGAGTTTTGTACAATCTCAAACAATGTATCACTCACTTTGTTGTAATGGATGTGGTCTCTGTCTTTAGCATATTAACATGCGGGATCTGTTTATCATACTAACATGTAACAAAATGTAGTCTTTGTGATGGAATCTGTTTGTAATACAACAAGTATGTTCAATGGCTGGGGGCTAGGCAAGCTATCCGACTGGGTTCCATCTACCCCAAATTGCATCTTTGAACGTCATGGGGAAACAATTAAAAATGAACATACTATAACAACATCAATAACTTTAGAGAGAGTGAAGATTAACTACATTTTCCTGTTTCTCAGTAACTGCAACGCCAAACTGCATTCCACTAGACTCCAACATCTCGACAGCATTTTGGGGCGACTAAAAAAAAAAAAAAACCAAAACACAGTAGATCAAAAAATCTCGAGCAAATAATTTGACGAAATATAGTAACACAATATAATTTAAAGGCAGTAATATGTATGTAACTTGAAAGGGAGCACTCTCTTCATTCCCAACAATTGTTTGGCCAAATAAATTCTTGCAAGTGTCAACAACTTTGCTATCTCTTCCATGTGGCTACGACATGGGGGAAATACCATATTACATCTAACAAACAATTACACAAGATAAATGGCTAATACATCACCATCGAGTTTACCTGTTTACGTTTTCCCTTCTGAGCAGCTTTCTTCATCGTGGGTTTGAGCACTCTCTCAATCATTGATTTTTTTTCCGGAGAGATGGCGGCCTGCCTTTGCCTCTCACAACATGGGGGGCTGAGTACCTTATTTGAACTCCCAACTGTATTTGTATCGACAGCTATAACTACAATGTTAGAACTGATTTGTTACGACGGCCTGCTGGTGCGGTAGATCTTGTTCATTGCAGTTAACTTGGTAATCATATCATCAGCATTATCATCAAATAAAGTTGCATTTGTTGCCACATCGTAACACATCTTGATTATACGTGCATACCAGCTCACTTATGGCCTCGCATCAGCTACGTCATAATTACTTTTCATAACAATGTATCTCATTTTTATGTCATTTCTCCATTGATCCAAGATGTACTTCTCTGGCACATTACGGACATGGTTAATTTTGAAAACGGCTAATACATGTGTACACAAGATCCCACTCATCTCAGACAATCCCCAGGAACACTTGGAATCGCACGTAGTCTCATTAAAGTACACAAGATGGGTAACCTCCTTGACGAAATCAACAACACAAACTTCGTCTTCTACATGATATATTGCAATTACACCATCCTTTTGGTGTAAAATTGGAAGACAACTGAGCATCCCCATTATCTCCTGCTGAACTTCTCTAAATTTAGAGTTCATGCACAACTCCTGAAATATATTCTCAAGTGCATCCCCATTTTCATTCTCAGTCTTCTTCCTTAACGCGTTATTGTACTATCGAAAAATTCTTTTAAATTTGTCCTAGCACGAACATACCCATCAAAGAAAGCATTCATTCTCTCGCTTCATTGGATTGTACTCATTCCAGCCCAGAACACATCATTCAGGAATATTGGGCACAATACATACGCTCCGTATATAAACTCTACAACCAGGCATTCTCCTGCAAGTTGTATGTCATAATTAACACTTCCCTACATTTCTAAAATTCGTCAATTGTTTGAGAATCATACACACACTTTAGCAATTGACTTTTCAAACCAGTTTTATATACACCATGTGAACCGAGCTTCTCAAGTACTTTCTTCAGTATGTGTCAAAGGTAGAATCTGTGTCGGGTATTTGGAAAGACGATAGCAATGGCATTTTTCATTGCTCTATCAATCTGTGATGATAGCATTCAGAGCTTTACCTTCCATACAGTTCAACCAAGTTTGGAACAACCATGTAAACGTTTATGTATCCTCACTAGAGATCAATCATGCTCCTAAAAGGATTGACTGACCATGGTGGTTTACACCCCCAAATAGTGCAAACGGCATCCCATACCTGTTTGTCAAAATATGTGGTGTCGAATGTGACGACATCACCAAAATATTAGTAGGTTACCCTACTTCGTGCATCCACCCAAAATACATTCCTCAATCTGTTGTCATCATCAAAATCCATCATTGCAAAAAACCCGTCATTCCTGTATTGCATCTTTGCAAAATACTCACGAAGGGCTCTAGCGCCACCTTTCCCAATTCGAAGGTGACGTGCCTTGTCGATATAATTACGACAGTCTTTTTCTAGGAATAGCAAGTTCTCAAACACACCAGCTTCTTGCACAAGAGCTGCAAAACTCTTATTCATTCATATGCTAGCCTGATCTTTTATATCTAACACTCTTTACTTACTCACTCACTTCTCTAGTGCAGTGAAAAAACCTTGATTTTTGTGGGGACAAGCCATGGTTGTGTGTATTGTGAACCGTTAATACTTTCGACATCCCATCAACCAATGTAGCACTTATCTTCGCCTTACACTCTATTTTTTATGTTGGACGTGGCCTCGCGACATTTGAGGTCCGGTTTCATGCCTTCCCACCACGAGCACAACTCAATGTGACATATCTCAGGCTCTCATGCTCATCCCTCTTAATCCTTTGCGTCGCTACCCCGAAATCACATTATTTCCCATATTTCTTATAATAAGAAACTAACTCTTCTTCGGATCTAAACAAGATCCCCAACTTTGGCTCCTCAATTCTATCCCCACCTTTAGTCTACACTGTATTTGGATTCAACAATATTACACACAGAGGGCAACAAAGTCTCGGCCTCCCCAAAGTCAGGTGTGGGGTTCTAAATTTCTTCGACATAGCTTGAGCTTGCAAAGTTTATACCAACCAGATGAGTAGTTGAAGAGTGAAATAGAGACACAAGATTTTCCTGAAGTTTACAAAAATAAAAAATCATGTGTAAATCAATATAAGCACGGTGAGAAATAAGCATATTACTTAAAGAATGAATCCATCACCTGACTAGTCAGCTTCGTTGGGTTGGAATCAGGACAAGGAACAAATGGTGGTAACCACGCATATGACATTTGTGCATGCAAACCATGCATATAGTTTTGGAAGTCCAGATAAAATAGTGTCGGTGTCACCTAACACATAAAACAATAGTGATAATGTGCATAAGACCAAAAATAAATATAGCCATTAACAGAATAGTTTAATAGTTCAAAATTAATATTCAAAATACCTGCGATATTGTATTGATTGATGGATCAGTGGTTAGGGGTGCTGGTAAATCCGGATACCATGGTCTTGGTATCCGCTAACACATGAAAGAATAATGATAATGTGTTGAAGACCTAAGATAGATATATTAATAGAACAAATAAATAATTCAAAAATAATGTAACAAAATACATGTGTTGCTGGACTTGTGGTATGAGGTATTGAGAGTTGTGGCCAAAAGGGTCTTGCTATCACCTAACATATAAACCAACCATTAGTTGAAGAGTGAACCAAAACTTAGGTAATAAATGTAAACATTAAATGAAACAGTTATACTGAATTTTAAGCATGGTTACGAATACCTGGGTTGATGAATGTTTTGGTGGATCTGTGGTAGGAGGTGTTAACGGAGATGCGTGCTCTTTCCCTTTCTCCATCTAGATTCTATTACAAAAATTATGTCATCAGTATATAAAATAAAATTATCTAGATTCACCATATTTCAAATGTCATTTACATCAATGTGATTTTATATACAAATACATAGAAATATATGAATATATATATTTTATTAGTAATATATAAACATGATACAAGAAAATAGAGCATACAAATAAATGATAGCCATACTGAATTGTTATCCAAGACAATATACAAGTGCATAAATTTAAATCAATCAGCAATATGATGTTGCTATATCTTGAATATTGCATGAACAAATTAATTACCAGGCTTATATTTCAATAAAATTCATCAACCCATATAGGGCCACAATCAAAACTTTTACTTGAACAAAAGTACAAAAAATGTTCCCTAGTGGCAAGTACGAAGTATGGCCGCACTATTGAAACAAGTATAGAAAGTTCAAAGCTTTTACTTGAACAATCAAAGCTTTTATTTGAACAAAAGTATAGAAACCATTCATTCAACTACACACATTATATTTTGCATACAAACTTGAACATGACAAATATCAAATGAGCAGGTGTGTATATATATATATATATATATATATATATATACATTTTTTTGGGAATATATTTTAGCATCCTAAATATAAGAATTAGGGGGAACTCAAAAGTTCCAATACCTGTGTAGTGGGATTTTGTTCGGAATAATCAACAATAAAAAACCTCAATCTTAACAATAATCATATATGCATAAGAAGCACGAAAGTTAGAATAGAATTGAAGACTGGAAAATATAAAACTTAAAATCAACCACATCTGACGACAGACGTTCGGCAAGGACTGGCAGTGGGGGAAACCAAGGATTTTTCGGTTCTGAGAAATGGTGGAAATGGTACACTAGTTCATAAGTGGGAAAGCAAGCTGAAGCTTCTTCACGGTTCTCTTCCTGTGAGAGAGACGTGCGAGACGTTCGGAGAGGAGACTTGCGAACGAAGAAGGGCCACTGGTTCGTACTAAGTGGGAAACCAATATAAAGCTTCTTCATGAATCTTGGTTCTTTTCCTTTCAGTTTCTTTTACTCAATTCTATTGTTTTTCTGTTTTTTAAAGGCCATGTCAGCACAGGGGTGTGCAAGGGGTCCCTCAAGTTGAGGTGATTGTGGTTGGTAGCTGGGAGCAAGCTTCTTGTTTCAATTGGGCTCAGGTAGAGGTTGTTGGCGTTTCCTTTGATTGAATAATTCCGCATTCGTCCACATGTCTTCTTCAATCAAGGTGGCTCGTGTGACCAAGTCGGTGAAATTACGGATCCTCAGGGGTATCAGGCGACTTCGAATTCTCGCATTCACATTTCGCATGTCTTCTTTAAACTTTTCACATTTCTTTTCCTCATCTAGTACTAGATAACTTGCAAACCGCAATAATGCCACAAACGTCACAGTGTAGCATTCCACTATCATGGTTCCTTGTACTAGGTCAATGAATTGCCTAGCTTTTGCCTCACAGAGTGCTGGGAAAAAATATCGGTCCAAAAATGCATGTTTGAAATGATCCCAAGTGATGGGTACCCCCTCACCAAGATCAAACTACAGTAGTTCCCATGTAGAGGTCCACCATTCGTCTGCCTCATCTGCCAACATATAAGTGGCATACTCCACTTTCTATTCATTCGTACAAAAAAGAGCCCTAAAAATCTTCTCCATTCTTTTGATCCAACTTTCCGCATCTAGTGCTTCTGCCTTGCCGTCAAAAGTCGGAGGATGCTAATGTGTAAACTGGTTTAGGGTACAATCGACCCTGGGATTCCTGGCTACCAAGCCTTGATCATCAGCAAAATACCAGAGAAGTCTAGTAGTAGCAGCCGTTATCACCTCTGGTTCGTGTGGTGGAGGTTCTGAGGAACCTTCAGGGTGTATAATTACGCCTAGTACCTGGTGCCATTATCTAACAACAACATTCATGCAATGAGCAAGTAATGATTCAATCATGTAATCAAGCAAAACATGACAATAAACATCAAACATAATAGTAAATAACCTCTCTTGAACTTTGAGCTGGCCAAGAGTCATCCTAGGTGTTTCCTATCCTAGAATTCTTTCTTTTAAAAAGTCTACAAAATCTCTTGACCTGGGCTCTGATACCAATTGTAACACCCCGTTTCTATAGGATAGAGATGTTACTAACATTTATAACATAATGTCTGGTAAAGAGATTCATCTCCTGAACTACCTCGTTTATTGAAAAGCATCAAAAACTGAAAAGAACATAATTGTTTCGAAACTAAACGTAAAGTGAAAGAACATAAACCAATCCTACGAATGACATAAAAGGATTATAGTTCTTGTATGAATATCACTTATTTCTTCCCAAGTCTTTATACTAGATCTACTTCTGGTTGTCCAGCTCTGCGTCATCATAATCACCATCTGTAAAAATTAGACATAGAATGTAACACTCGGACCCAAAATTGGTATAGTTGGACTTTGAATTTTTATTTATTTATTTATTTGAGCTTGATATTTTAGGTTTTTATATTACGAACTTGAGTAGTGATTTTTTTTTTTTTTTTTGATCTTGGCCATTTATTTTTATTCTCCCCGCATGTTTATTTTTTTTTTTCTTCTCTTTTCGTCTATTTTTTTTTTACACGGCTTATTTTCGTCGCCCACGGCATGCACACACACGGCTTACCCTTCCATCCGCACACACGTCTCTTTTATCTCTAGGGTTTTTGCACTATATTTATAGACATATGTTATTCCATGCTAGTAAAACAGCTGCCCAAGCACAAGCCGCCGCACCACTTTGAATCGCAAGCCAGCCCAGCCCCTCTTGCCGTTGTATTCATCTTCCCCAAGGCTCCTCAACCCCACGTTCACCACCCTGCCACGCCCAACCATTGTTTCACGCACACAGCCATGCATACCACCAAGTGATAGCCACTGCCCGAGCCCCACGAGAAACTGCACAACCACCACCGAAGGGTAGTCTCACTGCCAAACTCTTCCACAACACAATCCAGTCGCTGCCACCAGCGTCCTTCACGTAGCAGCAACCCACGAATCAGACTCAACACTACCGTCGCGTCCCGCCCTAAGCCATCGTTCAAGCCATTGAAGAAACCTATGTTTTTGTCTCCGAAAACAGAGCATTTTTTTTCCTTTTCTGTTTGCTGCTATTCGACGCAAACCAGCCGAGCGCCACTGCCACCAACCTCTTCCACGACATCGCCGCCGCACAACGTGTATCATTGGGCGCTGCACTCCATCCAAGTTCGTCACTCTCCTTTCGTGCGCTGCCGTCGGGACAGCCTCCGCCCACCACAACTCAACTCCACCACGATCTCCTTCCCTCACGGTGAGCTCTTATTGCACGTCTTTCCTCACTTGTGAGTTTCGGAAATATATGGTTCTAAGTGCTGCAATTACGTAAAGTTAGTGGGTAGGGGGAGATATTTATGAGATTACCATTTTGCCCTTAAGCCAAGTAGGATTTGAATGTATTTTTTTTTTAAATGGGTTTTGAATGGGTTTTGTTTTAGGTTTGGGTTTGGTTTTATGTTCAGCTTGTGTTTTACAAAAGCTTTTGTAGCTCAGACTTGTCTTTAATTGAAGTTGAGTTTTCAGATGGATTTATGTTTTATTAAGTGGATAATGAGGATTTTGGAAAGTTGTGGTATTTTAAGATTATGAGGATTTTTAGGTATTGAAGGATTAAAATAGGTTATTTTAGAAGCTTAGGATTAAATATCGAAGTATGTGAATAATTGGAAATTTACGAAAATTACGTAATTATTTTATAGGTGACGATTAATTATTATTCGACATTTTGAGGAAAATTCTGAAAAAGCTAAGACGTCCAGGTAAGCGGGGTTCCTATGCTAGACTTTGCATTAAAATAAAATGAGCTGAAGTTATTTTTTGGAAACTATACAATTTGATTTTTGAAAATAAATTTGAACTACCTCAATTATTTGTTCTGCATTACTCATGAGATTCTGTTTAAGAAGAAAATATTTTCTATCATGACTGGTGTAGACATGAGCTTGTTATTGACATTTTGTTTCTGAACTTTGAAAAAGAGAGCGAATATAAAATTTGTGCATAAATTATGTTGTGATATGATTTTGTTCTGTTCTGAAAATTTTGTTCAGTACTCTGTTTGGATAAGACGTGATTTCTGAAAATCTTTGGCATGACTCTCTGATTCTGAATTTGATTTCGTTTCCGCTCTGTTCAGTTATGGCCCTGCCATGGGTGATAATAGTGGCATACGGCCCAACCACGGGTTACAATAGTGGATACGGCTCAACCACGGGTTATAATAGTGGATACGGCTCAACCACGGGTAATAATAGTGGATACGGCCCAACCACGAGTAATAATAGTGGATACGGCCCAACCACGGGTTATAGTAGTGGTCTCTGTTTTGAGTGCACACCTTGGTAACAGAGTGTTTTATGTTCTACTTGACTATCCGCAGATGCACAACCCTACCATGGGGGTTATACATGGTCTCTGTTCTGATATGATGTTCTGATGATGATCATTATCATTTATGCTATGCCAAAGAATATTTTTGAATGAGATTATTTCTAAATGTTCGCTCTGATATTTTGATAACATGTTTTGCTTCTGCATTCTGAAAATGAAAATGTTTTGTTCTGCATTCAGATTTCTGTAAATACTCATGTTTACACACTAGTATATGTTCTCTACTTACTGAGTTGTTAATAACTCACCCCTTATCTCCATATATTTTTCAGATAATTTTGATGCTTCAGCTGGAGAACAAGAGTAGAAAGTTTGGCAAGGTGTGATGATCGTAGTGAAATAAGTGCCTGAGGGTGCAAATACTTATGCGAGAGTCGTAGTTAGTAAACTGATTTAATTTTTCAAGTATTTGATTTGATGAGTTGAGGATGTTCTGGAGTTTTTGGAGAATTTCTAATTTATGTTATTGGGAATTTCTTTATTTTTGCCATGGAGGAACTTAGATTTTTGGATTGATTAAATGGATTAATATTTTATGGGATTTTCTAGATTTTATAGTTGTGTTATTTAAGTTATTTTTAAGTATTAAGAGTTAACTCTCCGGACCTCCTGGAACGGGGCGTTACATAGAAGAAAACAGAAAACAAATAAAAATGAGTCGAATACTCAATAAGTAGCACATCATACTGTAAAATATATTTTAGCCTAACATAGACTTAATTTCTGATGACTCTTTACCACATGCATACAGCATCACAGATTCACAATCATAACTTTCTGAAAACTTTCCATACATACATAATACTTGACTTATCATGAAGTGAAACACGCTTGAGTTCGTGTTTCACATTAACTGAATAATATGGAGTGAAACACGCTTGAGTCCGTGTTTCACTTAACTGAATAACATGGAGTGAAACACGCTTGACTCCGTGTTTCACTTAACTTGTGGTTAACCACGCTTGAGTTTGTGGCACTGTCTTTAAATCTCCTTATCTTTCTTAATGCATGAAAATTCATTAGGCTTCATGAACTTTTCTTAACATATTCTTGATCATGGACATAACATAACATGACATATTCCTGTACATGGCAAAGCATCACATGGCATTTTCTTGTCCATGGCATAGCATAACATGACATGATATAACATGATCTGAACATTTTATGACATTCCTGGCATACATTTTCTTGTAAATGCTTCATAAATATGGCATACATCATCTAAGTATTACATGAATATGGCATAAGTAATCTGACTATTCTACTACATGGCATACAAGACCTAAATAACTGCATGAACATCTCATGGCTTCCATGTGATTTTGGTAACATTCATTCATTCAAACATAATCTCATATATCAAAGGCCGTGAAAGGAAATCTAACATTGACTTGTCTCTTAGCGTAGTGTAGATAACCAACATAAACACATCATATTTTCATACATAACAATAATGTTCACAGTATGCATGCATTTATATGATCATACTATTTACCTCTTAGCACTGCTTCTTGATTTCCAACTTGTAGCGCATTACCTATACAAGGTACTAGATGTTACTAATTTCTTAGTGAACTTGTCTAGCGTTCTAACTACTTAAAATCATACCGTAGAGATAATATAATACATATTCAATTAAAAATTACTACATATTAATATTATTCAAGGCCCATAATATAACTTAATAACTATATTAAAATATAGGAAGGCCCAAGGCCAATTGGGGAAAACAATCCACTTTAAAAGAACAAGGTTTCGGGGGAAATTATCCTAATGGGCATGGGTATTTTGGGAAAACTGGATATAAAGGAAGATATAAGCTTACGGGGGAAAGGCTCTCATCGTGTAACAGAGGGACTGAACTAAGAACAAAGGGAGTGGTAATGCGATGCTCACCGAGAGAAGGAGGTTGAGGTGACGACGGCTCTGGGGTGGTTGGAAGCCACTGGTGATGCAATTGGGTCCTCTGGGCAGTGGTGCGATGCGAGAGAGAGAGAGAGAGAGAGAGAGATCCTGTCGGTGACTTACTAGAAAGGAGTGGGTTCAACAGGGTTGGGCTGGCCGGCAATTTCTAGGCAGCCGGGGTAGTGCTCCGACGTCCTAGGGTGGTCGGCAGTAGCTGGGCAGAGTATATACGGCCTATGCAAAAGTGAGTTCTTCGTATTTTTTGTGTGTTCAAAATAGAGAGTTTACGTGAGATTTTATAGACGATGGGGAGGGGAGTTGCGTGAGTTCTCAATAGGTATGCTAGGGTTTGAAGTTGGCTACACTTGGAAAATTATTCCTACGAGGATATGGATTCTGAGAGGATTTTGAAGAGTCGAGTTATAGTTTCAAATTAGGAAACTAATCTAATATGGAAACTAATGGATAACTATACAAAGGTTTTGATAGTGAAAGAATCACTGTTTTAATTTATCAGATAGCATAATTCCTAAAATGATAATAAAAATAATAAAGACAATAAAAATATAAAATACTAGTTTTAAGCTCTAAATTTGGACCCGTATGTTGCAATTATCTATTTATAAAACATTACTAATTTTTTATTTTAAAAAAAAAAAGAAAAATGAGTATACTGTCAGAACAAAAAGGACATGAAAAAAATAGGGGTGCTACCCGCATGGTGCGGGGCGGGGGCACCCCCTCCCCCCTCCCCGCCCCCTGCCCCGCTCCCAGGGGTGGGGTAGAAACTACACCCCGCCCCGCCCTCCGCTCAACCCATTGTTTAAAAAAAAAATTTAGTCTAAAAATATTTTTAGATTCAAATTATAATATAATTTAAAGTATAAATTGAAATTTATACATTAAAAAAAATATAAACACATTAGAGTTATATTTTGGATTGTCTTGGCCTCCTAGGCCAAAGTAATCCATTAACTTAATACTTATATAAATATTAAAAATTAAAAATTTTTACATTAAAATGGGAGTGCAAGGCGGGGGGCTGGGCCCCGCTGGGGTCAATCCGCCCCCCGCCCCCTCATAGGGTATTCCATGTGGGGTGGGGCGATCGGGGGCGGAGCCCCGCTGTCCACCCCTAGAAAAAGAGACGTCAATTCATGTGCGCCGCGGGGCTATTAAGGGCCTTTTGATAAAATATGATCATTCATTAAATTCTACAAGGGAGCTACACGTCAAACGGTCAAGGATCTTAAGGACCTTTTGGTAAAATATGATCCGTCATTAAATTCTATAAGGGAGCTACACGTCAAATGATCAAGGGTTTTAAGGGCCTATTGGTAAAATAGGACTTAATGGAAAAACAACAAAAGTTAACGGAAAAATAATAAAAGTTATTATTCACAGTTAGATAATTATTTATTATAATAGAATAGATATATAAAAAAAAAAAAAAATACCTAGACAAAAACCCACTCTGGACGTGGTGGACATAAACGGAAAAAACAATCAAATAAATTTACAAAAATGCTGGATGTAACCGCCTGGGGGAATCGTGGGGTAACCGCGTCCCACATGGCATTTATCTCAAAACGGTTCGTTCTCATTTCCGGCCTTCATCTTCGTCTCAGCGTCTTCTTCCCATTTCCAACTTTCAAATCAAAGTTTTCAATGTTATCTCTCTCCCTCTCCTTCGTATGGTTTTTCATCTTTTTTTTTCCCTCTTCCTCTCCATCTCCATTTTCCCTCTTCACCTCTGTTTCTATGAACCCGCCAACCTCCCTCTCCGATTTCAAGAACAACACTCGTCCTCTTCCTCTCCATCTATCCAGTTTGTAACCTTGAGCTGAAGAACATTTGGAAATTTTAGGAAAACTCTGAGGGCAAAATCAAAAGAAAGAAATTGTGGAAAGAAATTTGAGAGAAACCCATTAAACATGGAATCTAAAATGTGAGTTTGTCTTTGCTGGAGGAGAAATCGTCCTCTTCTCTTCCTTTTCCTCTTTTCTATTTTTTTCCCCCTTACATAATATGTGCTTTGACAAGAGAGTAGAATTTGAAGAAAAGAAAGCAAAGATAAGATGCGAAGTTCGATCTGTGGCCATTGTTCTTCAAGAGAGAATAGAATCGGAGTTGGCCTTTCCTGGTTGGTGTCGCCATTACTGGAACCATCATCACCATGTTCTCTCTTGGTCTCACTAAGGAATGACTCTTGTTAATTGGTCTGTGGCCTCTCCTTCATCCATCAGATGAACTTTGCATCATGGGATCCATAAAAGGACCCATTTTTGGGTTCTTTGTCTTGTTGAGCAGTTTCAAAGAGGAAGTTTGCATGGGAGCGGGGGTTTTGGAGCTGCTGTTGTGGTTGCTTTTTTTGGCTTGAAGGTAATTGTATTTGTCACAAGAAAAAAGCTGGGGAGCAGCCACTATTTTTAGAGTTTGTTTGTGTCATTCGGAGGTAGGAGTGAATATGAGTACATTTTGAATAGGTGAAGGGGCTGCCTTATAATCGGTACTCGTGGTTGACAACGCACAACGCGTTGGCGATACTGGGACAGAAGTCGGCTACGGGCTCTGTGATTATTTCTCCCACAAACCAGCAGGACTCCATTACGAGTCAGCTAAAAGTATGTTCTTTCCTTCTCTTTATTTCTTTAAAATTCTGTGGGAAATTTCGGAGGAGAAAAAAAGAAAAAATAAAAAAAGAGCAACGAAGTTCACTTAACACCGAATGAGATTTCCATTAAAAAAAAAAAAAAACACCGAATGTGATTAATTAAGGCAGTTGGGAGGTGGACATTTCTCCTCTCTCTCATTATATTCGATGCCTAGCGACCCTATGGGCAAAAGTAAAGCTAGTAGGCAAGCCACGTGATGTTGACGTGTCAGTCGGTTGTATGACGGTTTCGCATGGGCGGTTGTATCTAGCAGGATTGATAAATTTAAGGAGCCAACTTAGCTACCTTTCAAAGCCAACGTTAACAATTTCAATGGGACCCAACGTTAACAACTAAAGATACCAAATGGCTACTTTATAACAAGCTTGTTAAATAACGTTACTAGCAAATCAAGAGAATAAAGGCGGGTTGAATAACGTTCAAGCAATAAATCTCATAACGTACACTAACGCTTGAACCATTAAAACTATTAACGGAATAAAAATTCGTTAAAGACCCTCCTCAATATCAAATGCCACCGTAATAGCACTAAAAAAACGTTACAAAAACTCCATTTATTAAAAATAATACCAACAAGATGTAACATATGTCACCTAAGACATTGAGATTTAAGTGGTTTTGCTCTAAGACCTACGTCCTATAATTTGTTTTGGGCCAAATTCTATTATATATGGTGTTTTATATGAGCTAACATGACTCATTTCACTCTCAATTACGATGGAGAAAATGGAGAATATGAGAGGTTAAAGACGAAGTTAAGGTTGTGCAAAAGTGAAGAATAGGGTGTGAAGAATTTTGATCGGATTATCACGGGTGCTGATTTTGAACCTGGTAAAATTCGAGGCCTTTTACGTACAAATAATTGGGAATTACCTTATTTACATTCATAATTCATTGTATTTTTTCATTGGTTATTGGTTTTTTGGTTTCGGCACAATGGATGTTTTACTATGATATTCCTCCACCTTAAGTGAAGGTTCTTAATAAACTTGGCGAGGAGCCACTCTTAGATGTGGTCACCAACTCTTTAAGAAAAAAAAGTTTCTTTGAAGATGGATCAGCTTGCGTCCTTCAGAAATCCCCCCCTCTATCTTGTTTCTTCTCCTATGAAGCGCATACAAATAAGCAAGCTGCTTAAAAGGGTGAAATCGAATTTCTAACATTTTTGTCTTCTTGTTTTCGAGGACAAGAAAAATTGGTATTTATGTTAATACAAATATAAGATCCATCCTTTAGAATTTATGTTTAATTTAAAGCCTTATCGTAAACCTCATAGCTCAATAATAGAATTATCAAATAATCATTAGGAAAAATGATACTCTCACTGCTGGTTCTTACAGCACGCTCGGTGTTATTGCTGAAATTTTTAATTTTATTGTTTAATTTTTCTTTTTACTTAGTGATTTAGAAACTATATTTTAATAATATTGAAATTTTTTTCTTTTTTTAAAAAACATTTAAAAATTCCAAAAAATACATGTAAAAAAATAACAAAAAAAATAAAGATCAATTATGCCTAATGGTAGCTCCCAATTGGAGCTGAGAGCGGTGGACGTAACATCGTCCTAATCATTTTGGCAAAAATATCGGACAAGATTTTTATTTTCATTTTTTTAATGATTTTAAATGGCTATCTATTTAAATAGTGATATATGTAATCATTTAAAATGTTCTAACAGAAAGTGTAATTAAAGACAACAAAATCTAAGATTATGAGCAGCATTACTCGAGAAAAATATCTATTCTTCAGAATAATTTTAAGATCAAGGACTTGTTTCGTTTACCGAATAGACCTTGAAGTTTTTCCTAATTTAGTTATATTCTTTGATAAGGAACGGCCATTTCTTTTGGAAATGGAAGGAATAGTCATTCCTTAGATGCATAAAGGAAAAACATTTAAGAAGTTAATATTTTTTGAAAACAAAATGTTCAAAATAAAAAATAAAATAATAATAAAATTATATTGTTTTACTTTTTGGTCATACAGTGGCGGTCGGCCACCCAAGAACATTCAAGGGCTGTTGGCCATTTTCGGGGTGGTCGAATTTGCCACCACAGTGGTTAGGACAGTGCGAAAACACGAAAATCCGACTCCAGTATCGACTCCGCACCTTTGGAATTGGAGCTTCGATAAAATAGAGTCAATGTCAGAATCGGAGTTGGAGCTTTTTTCTAACAGACTTCACAACACTGATATTAGTATACATAGGTTATAAAAATATGTATTATTTATATATTCATATATTCATATAAAAAGTCTAGATATTATATAATTAAATTCAATACTATATTAATATATGTTAATTATTATAGAATAATATAATTACACTATAATATAAATAAACTAATAATCTAGTATATATAAACATCATAACATTACTATCATTCATAGTCAAAGTATTGAAATAATATACCTGGCTAGCTAATAGTGAGTCATATGTAATAGTCTGGTATAATAATTGTAATTAGAAAAATGGGGTAATAGTCTAGTATAATAACATGTAATATTATAATATAATAGCATATAATTAGATACTAGCGAATTAGTAATTGTTAATAATCAATAGTAACAATTAAATTACAACTAACGTTCGAATTATACAAAACGCTCCGTTCTATTTATTCACAACACAATCCTAAAATGCCTCATTTTACTGATACAAAACGCCCATTCTCACTCTGTACATAAAACGACTCACTTCATTAACCTACACGCACCGTTTTGAACTCAATATCAACCTCCCTTCCCGCATACATAACATCAACCATAACTATTGTCAACAGTGGCTAGACCACTCCGGATGGTTGGACCAACCCTACGACTTAGGCTGTGTTTGGGTAGCCAACATACCTCAATACTTTTAAAGTATTCTCGTACTATTAGAAATACTCCACATGCCAAACAACTTAAAATACTCTCAATGGGACCCACAAACCTACTTCAATCTCAACTCATAACTATTCACAAACATTCTATAATATTTATCACTATTATATATAAATAAAAAATAAAATCAATAATATTTATCACTATTAAATAAAAATAAAAAATAAAATCACTATAATATTTATCTCTATTATATATAAATAAAAAATAAAATCACTATAATATTTATCACTATTAAATAAAAATAAAAAATAAAATCACTATAATATTTATCTCTATTATATATAAATAAAAAATAAAATCACTATAATATTTATCACTATTAAATAAAAATAAAAAATAAAATCACAATAATATTTATTCCTGTTAAATATAAATAAAAAACAAAATCACAATAATATTTGTCACTATTAAATATAAATAAAAAATAAAATCACTATAATATTTATCACTATTATATATAAATAAAAAATAAAATCACAATAATATTTATCCCTATTAAATATAAATAAAAAATAAAATCACAATAATATTTATCCCTATTATATATAAATAAAAAATAAATCACTATAATATTTATCACTATTATATATAAATAAAAAATGAAATCACTATAATATTTATCACTATTATATATAAATAAAAAATGAAATCACAATAATATTTATCCCTATTAAATATAAATAAAAAAATAAAATCACTATAATATTTATTACTATTATATATAAATAAAAAAATGAAATCACTATAATATTTATCACTATTATATATAAATAAAAAATAAAATCACTAAAATATTTATTGCTATTATATATAAATAAAAAATAAAATCAGTATAATATTTATCACTATTAAATATAAATAAAAAATAAAATCACTATAATATATAAATAAAAAATAAAATCACTATTATATATAAATTAAAAATAAAATCATTATAATATTTATCATTATTATATATAAAAATAAAATAAAATCACTATAATATTTATTAATATTAAAAAATCACTATAATAAAATCACTATAATATTTATTACTAAAAATAAAATCACTATAATATTTATGGAACTCACCTTTTTCAACTACATATCCAAAAGTCAACTCAACATACTTCACACATCCAAACAACTCAAAATACTCTCAATAGGACCCACTGACTCACTCCAATCTCTACTCATAACTATTCACAAATATTTTCAACACTTTTCAAATATTCTCACTATCCAAATGTACCCTTAGGGAGTGGCGTTCCATGGGTGACCAGCCACACTATGGCCATTAAGTGAGGCCTAGCCACCCCACTATGTCCACAACAGTTGCCTGGGCCACCCGCACTTTCCAAGCTAGACGGACCACACGAAAATATTATTACACGGATGATCCAGCTACCTCCTAGCCACCATTTTTTTTTTATATATCTAATTTATTAGGTTTTAAAATATAAGTTGCGAGGCTTTCTTAGAAAAAAGAATTTAACTGGATTATTTTGATGTAATTCTCACCAAAACATAATATGTTGTTACCAAACCAAGAAAAAAAAAAAAAAAAAGATAATATCAAGTAAAGCAAAGCAACAGTTCACACAGTTTAAAAAACAATGGACTGGTGCACGATGGCAGTAACTTTTGACAAGCACAACTGGGACGTCTGGTGGCATCCGGCTGTTTTGTATGCCACTGTCATTTATTACCAACAATTTTTCTGAGCTTGCTGTTATGCCACCGTCATGATGATTAATTACCTTACCACATTGTCA